>NC_133483.1:15985947-15987542 GCF_025370935.1 Choristoneura fumiferana
GATCTTGGCCAGTTCAACCAACTTATGTAAATCGCGTTGAAAATATACAATAATCTGGTAGTGACATCCTGGTAGTCCGGCCAGGATCGTCTCCGCAGGACGGAACTCTTCAACGTTAAATGGCATCGACTTGAAATTTGGTATGCAAATGTAGTTTGGGTGCCAATACAGGTACAGTCACCAAAAAGTACAGTCAGCCAAAAAAGCTGTATTAAAAATGAAATTTTTATGGTTAGCTAGTTTTAAACTGATGATGTTACCAACCTCAAAACTCTCTATAATCTCCAAGCCCATATCATCCGCGGTCCTTTTAGTCTCATTCCCGAACACGTAATTCTTCGCGCCGCACTCCGAGCATATGGCGTGCGACATGTTCTCGACCAGGCCTATGATCGGGACCTTCAGTTTCTCGAACATGTTGACGCCGCGGCGCGTGACCTGCAGCGCCGCGGACTGGGGCGTAGTCACCACCAGCGCACCTGGTCATAAAACGCATCTATAGGCGACATTATACTGACAGATCCGCGGCGTGTCTACCACTAGGTCAAGCAGCTCCCAAGTCAAACCACTCACCGTCTATAGGCAGATTCTGGGCTAGCGACAGATGTGTCTCCTATGCCTAGCGGGGTGTTGACCACTAGGCCAAGCAGCTCCCAAGTCAAGACCACTCACCTACTATAGGCAGATTCTGGGCTAGCGACAGATGTGTCTCCTATGCCTAGCGGGGTGTTGACCACTAGGCCAAGCAGCTCCCAAGTCAAGACCACTCACCGTTTATAGGCAGATTGTGGGCTAGCGACAGATGTGTCTCCTGTGGCGGGTTGTCGACCACTAGGCCAAAGCAGCTCCCAAGTCAAGACCACTCACCGTCTATAGGCAGATTCTGGGCTAGCGACAGATGTGTCTCCTATGCCCAACGGCGTTGTGACCACTGCCAAGCAGCTCCCAAGTCAAAGACCACTCACCGTCTATAGGCAGATTCTGGCTAGCGACAGATGTGTCTCCTATGCCCAGCGGGTTGTTGACCACTGCCAAGCAGCTCCCAAGTCAAACCACTCACCGTCTATAGGCAGATTCTGGGCTAGCGACAGATGTGTCTCCTATGCCTAGCGGGGTGTTGACCACTAGGCCAAGCAGCTCCCAAGTCAAACCACTCACCGTCTATAGGCAGATTCTGGGCTAGCGACAGATGTGTCTCCTATGCCTAGCGGGGTGTTGACCACTAGGCCAAGCAGCTCCCAAGTCAAGACCACTCACCGTCTATAGGCAGGATTCCGGCTAGCGACAGATGTGTGTCTCCTGTGCCCGGCGGGGTGTCGACCACTAGGCCAAGCAGCTCCCAAGTCAAACCACTCACCGTCTATAGGCAGATTCTGGGCTAGCGACAGATGTGTGTCTCCTGTGCCCGGCGGGGTGTCGACCACTAGGCAGTCTAGTGGGCCCCACGCCACTTGGCGCGTTCAGACGTTCCAGTGCCTGCATCACCATCAGACCGCGCCACACCACGGTTACTCGCCAGAGACCAGCAGACCCATGACATACTGTTGAAACAAACTCGTTTTAATACTACGCTTTGTCTAAACCGGGCACCATTT
>NC_133483.1:15990679-16059719 GCF_025370935.1 Choristoneura fumiferana
CTCGCCGTTTTGAATTGTTTAACCTCATTACGCACCGAATGGTATCGCCAATAGTACAATTTCAATTCAGATGATAATTAAATCGTTAAAATCCAAAAGACACCTTAAACTCTGTTATAGATTTAGTTTACTTAAACTTGTGTTACATCTGGCTGCAAACATCTTCGTAAAGAAAATTAGACTTAAAGTGTTAAAGTCGAGCTCTGAAATTGTATATCTTATTGGTAAGTTTGGAGCAATCAGAATTGAATTCTAAGGTGTTGTGTAAAGGTTTTAATAGTAGTTTTAATAAGTGCTGGATACTCTGTAATGCTAAAATGTGAAGACACGCGCGGGCCTGGGATGCCGTTTGGGAATGCGGCAATTCTACTCATCGGCATACTGGCACTGGCCCAGTGCTTAGTCTTACCTCTCCAATTAAAATATCTCTTTATACCTTTACACAACTATACGGATCGCACTAATAATTGATGTCAACCTTCTTAACATCAATTATTTCATTCATTCTCTCTCAAAAATATGTGACATTACACTAAAAGTATATTAGTTATTAAGTATGTCAGTTGCATTCTACTGTATAAAACAGAAAACAATACGCAAACAACCAAACAACACACTCAAAGCAAATTTCAGAACGAAATGGTTACAATGGTCCACTCGCTCGGTTCACTCGCTCGCTCGGGCGCCCGTTTAACAAGAATTGAATGGCTGATGATCACCTACCACGAAACTCATGCGTGTGATGAGAAGCGACGCCCTTCATATGTACAGTATGCGATAGTTAAGCGACAGTTGCACTTCTGAGACGTAACATAGTATATACTTACTTATAAACTCTCGGCGATTAGATTGTAAATGTGTGCCTATTACAGCTCAAAAAACGCTTATGTCTTTTACCAATCATCTCAAGCTATTTGGAGATGATACAGAGGCTAGCTGACAGTAATAATAAGCTTCTTGACTCTAAAGCTAAGCCCATGTACCATCGAGGCAACTGAATCGCTTACCAGGGTGGAACCTTATTGTGGTATTTAGGTAGGTAAAAAAACAACGTGAACTGCGAATACTCGTAGATTCCGTCTTAGTGTGCGATACAGTTTCCTCGACTGCTATAATAACTATTTTGATTTTTCAAGTCATTCTAAAAACGGTCAATGTGGTTCGAAAACAAGACATTTTGCCACCGAAAAGTTCGAAGTACCTAACGATAAGCACCTTCTTACCTAACAACTTATATTATGACGTTAAATGATTTCTTATCAAGCAATTTGGCAAGCTTTCCCAACACTCTCCTTAATTAATTGAGTAGTTTCAGCGCATGCGTGTAAAATTTACATAAACACAAACGCAAAACAAAAACAAGATTCCGAGCTTGCCTCAGATGAAATAAATCGAACAAAAAATCGATTTTAAACGTTCGATCTGCGCTGCAGTGCAATTAAAGCGTTCCGAGAAGCGACGCGGACGCAGTCGGGCGCGATACGCGGGGTAGCTAACAAAAATAATATAAGTGCGTTAAATCATGAAAAAATAACAATTGTTAAAGTCCCAATTAATGTCATACATAAGAAATATACAAATGTATTTTAATATGTTTAGTGGTTTGGTTTATTTTTTAATCGAAATGTAAAGTCGATTTGGTTGCCATTTGCAGTCCGCTGTCATTTTAATTATCGACCACTAACTTTATCCTACTATTGCTTGAAATACCTCCACTGAAATACATTCCGTGAAATACCTAATAAAAATTGGCTGATTCTCTCTCGCGTGAATCCCAAAAAACCTTTTTTTATTTCACACTAGCGGACCCGGCAAACGTCCTTCCTGAAAAAACACGCTACTACATTAAAATAATATTTCATTTAATTTTTTCGTCAATTTTCCAATATTTTTAATACCTCTTAACTTATTCCTGACGAAGAAAAATAAAAAACACAAAAATCATAAAAATTGATCCGGCAGTTCCTGAGTTATAAATGATGTAACTACACTACTTTGTTTTATAATAAAGATTTAGGTATGATCCTCAAGGAGCATACGTACTCAGCCAATTTAAATTTTCTAGCTCTTGTGGTTAAGGCTAATCTGTCATTTCCTGCTGTCGCAAATATGGAACAACTTAGTTTTTTTTACTGTCTTTTACCGGCTGACGACCCTTCGCATTGCGTTTTCACAAACTTTTTTTTTACAAATCACTGCACGGACGTCTTCAAATTCCTGTTCGTTAATATCCGAATCGTTATAAAACTGTTATCGTTATCATCGCAACAAAGCTCGGGGACGACTAAACAAGGTGTTTACGATCCCGATTTCAATCGAGACAAAAACGTGGCACAAAACAAAATCCACAGCGAATAAATTATAAGAGAGTCCGTTCCTCGGCCGCCGGTGTCCCTTAATTGGGCCATGTAGCCTCGACGACGAAAAAACTTAACATTTGTTAGGTATTCTGAGAATTATACACTTGCTGCAGTCGCATGGGGACAGTTTTTTTATGTCGTTAATACTCCTAATGTATCTTTGGCAACATCTGCCTTTTTAATAGGAAAGTGGATGTTTAGTTATTTTTCTTTTCTGGTTTACCGTTTATTATGTTGGTTTTATGATTTTATACTAACTAACATGTGTTGGATTGGTACGGCACTATAGTAGTTTAATTGTTTTTTTCTGAATACGTATTTCGTTCCTTTTGTATCACTTGACTCGGAAAAATAAATAACCTAATCAAATCATTTCTTGGTTTGTGAAGCAAGCAGTGGAATTCTCAAGGCATCTTTGAATATATCCTACGCAGTGATTTTCATTAAAATTTGCATGAACTCGTGCCACATATCTGAGGAAGACTTAGCAGTGGTTTACGTGTGAGAAAATTGGTACAAGTAGCCTATGTGTTATTTCAATATCTAAATCTGTGTACATGCTAAAATTTCATAAAAATGCGTGTAGCCTTTTCATCATGAAAGAGAAAAAAGCACACACGTAATCAAAAACTTTTTTTTTATTCGACTGGATGGCAAACGAAAAATTTGGAATTGAAATAAAAAATACAAAAAGATTCCAAAAAACCAATCTTAATTTGATTGCTTAGTAACGATATCTCTTGTCCGGGTGAGCGGTTATTAGTTCCAATGGAGTGCCGAAAAAGTTTCTCGATGAGGGCTACGGCATAGATGTCGCTAGCGTCACTGCTTAAGTGGCTAAATAAGAAACAAACAAGCTGAGATATGAGGTGCATAGGGGAAATTCGTGTCGGTACCGTTGACCATCAGTGGTGTAGCGGTATAGCACGCGGTACGGAATACCGAGGACCTGGGTTCGATTTCCAGTGATGGTCTTATTTTTCTGGTTTTTCTGTGCATCTATATTTCAGTTTGTATTTTCAATTTAGGTTTTACGGGATGACCGTAAAAGTAAAAATTTGGAATTGAAATAAAAAATACAAAAAGATTCCAAAAAATCAATCTTAAGTGGGTCTCCTGATGGTAAGAGATCACCACCGCCCATAAACATCTGCAACACCAGAGGGTTGAGTCGCCTTAAGGCCAAAGAATACGGTATTTGACTATTTTGTATATGTTTTATTAATTAAAACTACACAATGCCTGTTATTGTTATCGAATAGAAAAACATTTTTTAAGCTACATTAACAAATAACAAAGTTATAAAGGTTTCAAATTCAAGATAAGACAGAGAAAGACATACTGGCATGTGACGTCACACGCCAGTACCGCCATACTTGTTGCATAGAGAAAAACGTCTGAGAAAGAGACAGGTATATAGATTTTACAAAAAATCACTTTAAATCCAATTTACAACCGATTAAAAATTTCTCTTCGCTAAACACTATCTATATATCTATATTTTCATAATAATATTAAGATATGGCAAAATCAGGAGTTGTCAAATACCGTATTAGGTTATTAAAAATATTGTTATAAAATGGAGCAACTTTGGACAATACAATACAAGTCTTGTCGATCAGTGGCGTACCCAGCTATCGGAGGGCTAGGCGGTGTCGTGCACCGGTGCCCTCATGCTCAGGGGCCTTCGGACCCTAAACTGCGAATTATAAATGGAAAAATCGTACCTAGCTTAGTCACTGAATATGGCGTACGAGCAGTGCAGTCGTGGAAACTAAATCGCATACCAGGGTGGAACCTTTTTATTTTTAAATTCATTATAATTTTTTTGGTATACTCGTATGTATAGAATTTACGTTTATCGGTTACTTTTAATGTTTAATGTAGTCCTGCTGGTATTTTTTAATATCTTACTAGCACAGTTTTATAATCGATCATTGATCAAATGATCACAAGATCAAATGATATCTAGCTTTGATTAATTAATCAAGTCTGTAGCAATTCCATTAAGTACATACAGTACAGCATAATAATAGGAGTTTTACCTTCGCGTTCGTTCCTAAGAAAACCAAATGTTTTTCATGCCGCTTGGAAAAATCCCTGATGGCTAATGCAGGGTAATAGCTGTGCGTGTCGAGGAAAGTAAATTGTTTATTATTTTTTTACGAGAGTTTCATGGAACGTTCGAGCTCGTTAGGGATGCTGCCTTCCGATGAGCATACAGCGGGGTATTACTGGATAACACCTTTAACAAAGCAAAAAATAAGCAAGTTATTGGTGACTGTAAATTTATATAACTCGTGATTTTCACTCATAGTCAAAATAGCACAAACGGAACTTATCACGCTAAAACACAAGAGTAATATTTACCACGACGTTTCGACTCGTGACCACGGCCACTGTAATGTGGTCGAAACGTCGAGGTAAATATTGCTCGTGTGTTTTAGCGTGATAAGTCCCGTTTGTAGTATTATGACTTTAAATTTATGTTGAACAAAATTCATTCTAGTCGTGTTTCGTGAACTCACTGAAATGTTTCAGGAATTTTATCAATTCACTTACTTAACAAATCTGGTGAAATAAACAATATCAAACTACAACCATAACTAAGAGAAATGCAGAAAATGTTGGATTATCTGTCAGATCTTTATGACACCAGTTTCTGCTGCGTTGACTTCGTTCTACTTGGCATATTTTTAATACTTAGAAATACCTAACAATTATTTTAAATTGTATGAAGACAATTAATCTTCATACCTAAAGTACGACAATGATCGTAGTGAACGTGACAAAAAGCAGAACTAAAGTGACTACTTGTATTTTACAAAACTAATTTTTTTACAGTTCGCCGTGAATATCGCTGTTTGTATCTTTTCTTCGTGGTTTTCAGTTTTTATTTTAAGATTAAAGCACTATTATTATACAGCTATTATTAATAATTTAATTAAATAAAACGCCCTCACGTCCAGAAACATCTTTGTCGTACTGTATTTACTATCAGACAAACTTACAGCAAAAATACTCCTCAAACGTCTTAAATTGTAAAAATAAGCTTTAGCAGCATTAGGTACTAATTTAAGTTCCTAATTTTTATGAGCATTAGCATAAATGCATTACCGGCATTTACGACCCCTTATATTTTGTATTCGCCTGTCATATTTTATGCAGGATCAACCTACCTACACTTTTCTTAAATTTCCCGAGGTGAAAGCGCTAAGCATTGCCCCGATGTTAACGGATGAGAAAAGAGCGGAAAAGGGAGTGAACGGTAGGGGGTAGTATTGTAAACACAGTAAAATTACTTACGGTGGCCCCAAACCTGCAAGTCCTTAACACTTGGTAGCAAGGGCTATTATTGGTGCCATTTGTACATTTCGTTTTGTTGTACACTGTATACGCTCGCGTCTCTCGAGGCCAACAAATGGCGGCTAAACGACCCATTCGCTGTGATTTGTTAGCAATATGGTGAAGATTTGGAACAGAAATGACTTAAAAATTCTGTTTCGTGTTTTTTGAGTTTTTGCGAGAATCTATTTTCATTTGTGGGCGGAGATGATAATGCGAACTACATAATTGGATCAGCAATGCGGTGCAAAAGTCAGATATTTTTATGGATTTGGCGGCTATCAACCTATCTATTGATATATAGAATAATGATCTGACAGAAAAATATGGATATTTCGCGCAAGATTATCTGTGAATCTGTGAAAAGGCAGTCTTTAGCTACAGTATCTTACGCTTTGCGTTAACTTTTAGTCGATATCGTTAAGTACTATTTTAATAATAGGGCGGCAGATTGAGTATACCAATTGCGGGGTGTGGCATGTAAAGACAAACCTAACTCACAATTCTTTTACTCCCAGGGTTAAACAACGAAAATGATGAAGGTTCCTCGCTAGCGACAGGTGTCATTGATGATGATTGGAGGGTTAAAGCTTTAGCCCCGGCAGTAAAAATATAAGGATCGGCAATAGAAGCCCATGCGCGTCAGCAATCGCAACACCAACGGTACATGGATTCATGTAGCTGTCGAACTCGTTAATCCCTTGCAACAAGACGGGGGCGGGCCTTCTCGTACGCGGCATAAACAACTCCGGTACAACATTTAATTATCGCCTTTTATTAAACCAGACGCACCTCAGTACTGGCCGCAGATAATACCATCGATACGAATCGTTGTTAACGACTGAAGTGTTCGATGAAGAAAGAAATTATATTTCACACCCTACTGTGTACTCGTGTTAAGCCGATATGTGCGAGTCGGTGTTAAGTTCTTGTAAAAAGCAATGATAATATTAGTGTCATAAAGTTACACGTGTAAGAACACTAAGAATGAAGGCATGTACTATCGAATCAACTGAATTGTGGTTCATTGTAGAACCTTTTGAAAGATAAAGTCAAAAAGGTTTTACAGTAAATCAGGAATTAATTTTAACTTTAAATAATATTAAAATGTCACGCCATACAGTTCTCTATTGTAACACAACTGGGAGTCAATTAATTTGACTGTACCTTGAAAACTGTGGCTTTTGACAGAAATCAAAAAGGAATCGAAAAACCTATTGGCTTTTACTCGCCTCTGAAGCTCATTTATTTATTTTGTAGGTATTAATTTCATTTTAAGCGTATTGTCAGCGTTGAAAATAGTAATAGAAACCTAAATCAACAATGATAACCCATAAGGGCACTATCCCGATTGTATACATACACCACATTAATTTTTCAACTAAACTTATTTAGACTAAACTCACTTATTTTGTACTTAGATAAAATCCTTTTCTCAACGCGATTGTTTAGCAGATAGTGCAAATATTATTAGTAAGCCAAGTGGGTTTTTCATATCGTGAAAATTATTACGACGTAAAGTACATTAAAGTACGGCACGCAACAGGTTACTCCTGTCTATGTATCCCGAAGCAATAATCTAATACAAGCAATAAAAGTAAATCACGTTCTCACTTTAGATATCTAATACTCGGTCTGCACCGAATGGTTGAGCGAGTATCAGGGAATGTACGTTCAGTGTTGTTTATGTTTTCTGATAGAGTTGTATTAGATAAACAAATTCAAAAGTCCTTAGAGTCCTTAGAGTCCGAGACGATACTGCTTAAGTAAAGTAGCCGACGCCCCTGAACACGCAATGGAGCTATTTAAATATACGTTGTTAGTGATACAAGCGTACACCCCTTTCTAATCAGTAAGCATGTGTATGAAGGCATGAATCGTCCTTGAAATTGTGTTCCTGTTATTTCTAGCCTAGATACTACACGTCCAATTGCTGGACACAACCCTTCTCTTACGCTAACAGCTATTGTCTGTGACTTCGACACCGAAGAATATTCATTTATCGTGCGTCCGCGGTAACTATACTGTTTCCCGGGAAAAAAACTATCCCACGTCCTGTTCAGGGTTACAAACTATCTCTATACTAAATTTTGTTACGATAGGTTGTATATTTAAAGCGCGAAAGCGTAAAAAATAAACATAACTGCTCATATTTGAATTTATTATATTTTATAAGGATGCATCGGACACCTTCGTATTTATGTTAAAGGTGTCGGTGGACCTAATGTGAACTAGCTTTTAGGGTTTAGGCACTGAGGTGCGCGAAGCAGAGCATGCGCCAGCGGCGGGGGCCGTTTGGTGCGCGCGCGCCGCCCGCGCCCGCGGCCCGCACGACCGCCACGCCCCGCCAGGAACGGATCGGGGAAACGGCGGATTATGGCCGATGGTGGCATGAGATTGAGGTAGCAAAAGTTGTGTTGAGGAGTAGGTATCAGAGGTAAAAGAGTATGGGCTGCAATTATTTTCAGCTTTTACTTAACGTTCAATGTTATCGCATGTATTCATGTACTTTGGTTTTTAATTTAGCTAGTCTAATATTACATTGTAGTGCTCGGATTGATTTAAAATTTGGTACTGTTAAAAACAGTCAGAAATAAAACGTGTATTAAAAATATTTTTTTTGGCGTGCACCTAGTCATAATTTATAACTTATCTTTATGAGATCTGACTAATGTTCACCAAACCCGAAAGAGGAAGGAAGAATTTGTTGTTGTTGAGCATCTTAACTGGCTGGCTATACCATAGCATAAGTATTATTATTATTTCAATCACAAATGGAGAAGCAAAAAGAAAGAAAATAAATTGACAATCGACTCCGAATACAGAATTATTATTATTTCAATCACAAATGGAGAAGCTACTGAAAGTTTTCATTCGATTTCGCACTTTCAACAACGGAATGTGTGGCTACAGAAACATAAATTCCCAATTGGATTTTTTTTGATACTTTATGCAATTACAGATACCTACCTATTTTTATAACAATACTGGCTACTATCTCTACATCTTTACTTTAATATTATTCTAGATATGCAGAAAAAACTTTATAATTTATATATGTGTAAGAAAAGCGGACAAACTACATCCCTGCGAGTCGCCCTACGGAGGGCGCGTGAAATACCGGCCGCAGCCGCGAGCTGCCATTGTAATGAGACGTTATTTATTGAACAATCCCCAGAACTAATCACCTCACAAGAGATAAACAAGCTGCGTACGAAAATTTAATGTAGGCGGAGCTGGGAGAGTTAAGCTCCGGTCTGTTGGCGAAACGAGAACTTGGGAAGGTATTGGAGGTGGGTGAGACGTTGTAAGAGGCGAGTAGGTACTTTCAGAATTGGGATGATTTCGAAAAAATAATGACAAGTTGTGTTGTTAACACAAAGCAACAAGTTGCCATAAACAAATAAGAAGTTGAAGTTGTTGTTACTATAGATAAACCGCTGTTGTTGTTCAAATATTTTTCTTATTCGTAAATGAACGAGTTTTTACTATAATCACTAAAAATAACAAATGTATATATTGCAGGTGTTTAAGTGTTTTTAAGTTGACAATGCCCAGAATAACAAAAAAATATTTTGAAAACATTTTTTAAGCTTGAGCTTAAAACAAATCCAATTATAGTGTGATTTTGATTTACGGTGTAATCGTAACCCATTAAAGCTAAAGGTTTTCACTTCAAACATTGATATAAGTATGTAGGTACTCGTATGTATTTTGTGCGAGAATTTTACAAAATCTTAAAGAATTGTTGCCGTCGGTTTTCTTTTCACCCGCCCTTAAGTTTAAAATTTTATTTCATTCTATTTTTTACTCACGTAATTTTCACGATTAAGTAATATCTCTTTCTTCTAATGAAATATATAAAATTCTGGTGTCACAGTGTTCGTAAAAAAACTTCTCCGAAACGGCTTGACCGATTTTTATGAAATTCTTTATATATATTCGGTAGATCTAAGAATAGAACGTAAAGTATTTTTCATACTTCTAGGCGGACGCAGTCGCGGGTAACAGCTAGTATTGGAATAAAACTATCTTGAAGTCCCGAAATAAGTAACAGTTCATACATGCCAACTTCCCATCATACGCAACGCGCAATGGCGATGGCGTCGCGGATAATTACATTACACCGCGAAGCAGCGCTCGCGCACGCCCCGAAGATAAAGCTAACGAGAGCGCTATCGATCCTCGGACAATCGGTAATTTATCACCACTAGTGACACGTTATTGGGCAGTTCCGACCTTGATTTATGGCAAAAGAAAGCATAATTGACTGCTGAATAGTAGGCCAACTTAGTGCAATGGGAATGAAATATGTTAATTGTTTTAGGTACTAATATGATTTTGACCAGAGGCTTTATTGTGTAACGCACTCGGAATCATAATAGTTTTGACTACTTCTTTCTCTCACACGGTATAGGTTAAGGGTAGAAAGAGATGGCGATGAGATGCTGTGGATGGTGGTGATGGTGCAATCGCATGCGCCCGTACGTTAAACAATACGGCCACTGTATGTGTGTGTGCGGGAGAAATCATGTTTGGACCATGCTTATTAATAGGTAGTATTTAATATTAAATTACCGTTACATTAGTTCGGCAATGCAAGAAATAAAGACCGTTATAACACCCACTTGTTAGGTCTAAAAATCCCCGTGGTAAATGTCTAAAGTCTGTCAAAATGAAAAAAATTGTATACTTAATTTGAATTTTACAGGTTTTACTGTAATGTTGTAATTTTTATTGGCAAATAAATAAATATATAAATATGTTAGAGAGTAGTCTAAACTAACGGACACGTATTTTTTTAACTGCCCAAACAACCTATTCGGACCTTGTTAGCCTTCCGGAACCCCAATTGACAATAACATAACGGAGATTAGATTTATCTACTTATCATACTCTTACGCTTCAATAGATCGCTTTAGAATACTGTTTATCTCAATTTAAATGAGTAATAAAAACTATTTGCAAATGAAGGTTCAGTCACAGTATACAGAAATAACTAAGCACGTCCGCAAATAAGACAACCGAGGAACAAAAAGTTTAACACATGCCTCAATGTTTGAGTTTTTTGTGAATAGACCGTAACAGTTTATCTTATACGGATGGGTTGCAATATCTCTGGATTTGTCCTGAAATTTTAAGTTTTTAGGTTCCTGCGAAGATTGAAGCCGTATTTTTCGGACTTTAAATTTGAATGAAAATACTATTTGAAACTTGTTCATAATTGTTTGTATTTTTGTATCGTAGTAAATAAAAATTAAAGGTCTACTTACTGCAATAAATAGATTTAAGTATACCTCTTTCGTTCGCACGATATTTATAAAGATAACTCCATCCAGACCGAAAAGACATGTGCCACCTATTTCTGTGCCTCTTGAATCTTCTAACTATAGGCGGAACAGTTTTCGTATACGTGCAAGTAGACAATTAAACAACCTTACTAAGGAGCTTGATATTGACGTGTTCAATGTTAACGCCCATAGATTGAGATGTAGGTACTCTGGTGAACCATAATTTTGAAAGCGTGCCTTAAGACCTTTTCTTGTCGTTTATGCTGTAATTTAATTGAATTCAAATTTAAGTAGAATATTTCTTCTCTGTCAATTCGTCATTACCTACTTAAGTGTTAGGTACTCTCTTTGTGCCCAACTGAACTCTGTGCGGGCATTCTGCTATTTTTTGTACCTACACTGCTATTACCGACGAGAACCTGTAATTGGCTTTCTGTCTCTATTGTTATTTTTAATCTGTATTTTTCAAGCTGTTGGTTCTCCAAAATAAATAAATAAAATAAATAATTAAAAAAATAAAACAAAAATGAGCCCTCAAAATTATCACACGATAAATTGATATAGAGTTGGTTTTCAACTTCCAACTGGCAGGTTATTTGCTGGTTCAAAATCACCTCGTTGTTTGTAGATTGCTTACGTTTTATACTGTGGTTCAGTTCGCGGGCTAGCGGGCCCGTGGGACCGGCAGAGTGGGTATTGTTTGGTTTGAGTCCCCGATGAGTCAGCTTTGTCTAGTTTGTGCCGCGTCTTGTTATACTAATCCAAAACAATATTACGGACTTCACACCCTGCTATGTGAATGTTAGGTATAGTCACTTGCATTAATCTGACACAGCGGAGCGTGTAAAAAGATCTGAAACCTTTTACTGGACCTAGAAATAAATCAAACCCTTCAGATATACTTATGCACGCTTTGTTGTTTCAGATATTGATTGGTGTTGCAATGAAATGGTTACAATGATCACTAGAACCGGAGGTAAGATTTTTGTTTAGTTTCGTGCTTCAAATAGTAAAATGACCTAGAATCACTTTGTTATCCGTCTGTGCATCGTTTTATAATGACTATTTTCTCAGGAAAAGGTTGAAATTATTAGGAAATTAATAAGGATCCTTTTACAACCGTAAATAATATGTTTTTAAGTTCACGTCATTAATATTGTCTATCCTTTTGGGTATAGGTATATTTTTATATAAAAACCGTGGGTAGATATAAAAACTAAAATCAACCTACGTATGTATAGGGAAGTATGCCGACGAGTAAGCAAGCCATTCGGAGAGTTAAATGAGACGACGTGGTTGTAAAAGAAAATTATAATAAAACTACACAAACAAACAAACTTTCGCATTTATAATATTAGTGGGATAGAAATAATACGTACAAATTAGCTACTAAATCAGCCTACAGCAGTCCACTGCTGGACATAGGCCTCTTCCATGGCGCGCCACAACATTGTTTTCAGCCCCTCGCATCCATCCGCCGCCATAGCGACCCTCTTAAGGTCGTCCGTCCACCGTGCCTCAGGACGCCCTACACTACGTTTTCCCGTTCGTGGTCTCCATTCGAGGACTCCGTCTACTCCACCGTTCATCAGTCCTGCGACAGACGTGGCCAGGCCAACGCCACTTCAGCGAACTAATTCTCTGAGCATCGTCGGTGACTTTTGTTCTTTATCGGATTGTGATTTCGGATTTTATCCTTCAAAGAAACACCTTTGTCTCTCCATAGCTCTCCATAGCTCCATAGCTCCATACTTCGCTGAGCGACCTTGATGAGATGATGCTCAGGGTTAATTTTTTATGAAGAGTAAAGACAATACTGATGCTGAATTAGTGTCATCAAAATTCTTGCGACTAGTCTTTCCTTTGCTTGTGTTAATAAACGTAAGATGTTAATGATGTTTAACCGAGCGGTCAAAACGCTCAAATATTCACCCAAAAGCGTTTTTTGCCGGCGGTTTCTCGACGAAGCGGGAACGCGGCGCGCACGCGGCGTGCACGCAGCGAGCACGCTGCGGTATCTTCGCGATTATTCGCCGCCTGCGAGCCGCCGCGGCGCCGTCGCGTGGAAGCCACGTACGGTCATATACAGTCGGCGTCACAGCGGCGTCACGCGAGCGGAAAATAATCGCGGAGAAACCGCAGCGTGCTCGCCGCGTTCCCCTAGTGTGCACAAGCCCTAAACATCTACACATAGTATCATAAACATTTCTACACGTAGCATTACATCTTCAACTAGAGAATTCCTCTTTGGTACTTTATAAGTCAACGTGGGAGAAATTCCCCTCCATTAAAGCTGAGCCCTTCCGTATAATTTAAAGAATTTTACTACAGGAATTTTATATGAGATAGGTGGATAAAGCT
This sequence comes from Choristoneura fumiferana, assembly GCF_025370935.1. Classification (NCBI taxonomy): domain Eukaryota; kingdom Metazoa; phylum Arthropoda; class Insecta; order Lepidoptera; family Tortricidae; genus Choristoneura; species Choristoneura fumiferana. The sequence continues at coordinate 16,004,037 of NC_133483.1, forward strand.
AAGATTTTGAAAATCACGCTTATGTACATTTGTCTTGCATATAACCGTATTTAAGGACAAAAAAGGTCGAAATAAATCCTACTATCCCATTTTATATCCCACTTTATAATATTAAAAATGCGATAGTTTGTAAGTCTGTTTAGTTATTTGTTTTTTTGTTACCTCATCAAGTCTAAACCACTGAACTGATTTAGATGAAATTTAGTATAAGTACAGATATTTTGAGCCCCGGACATAGGATAGCTTTATCTCGGAAAATTGCATAGTTCCCGCGAGATAGCGATAAACGAATTATACGCAGACGGAGTCGCGGGTAACAAGCTAATCAACAATAATGTGAAAAATAAAGTATTTCGGTACTCGTTTTATACTAGTATACCTTACTTTTGATATTTGTATCCCTTTACAAATCCTTACTAAATTATAAATGCGAAAGTATGTCTGACTATCTGATACCTTTTGCAACGTAATGTTTTATGTGTGTGTTTTGATTGTATACTAGCTTTTGCCCGTGGTTTCGCTCGCGTGGAATTCGGTTATCGGACAAACATATAAACACACACACTTTCGCATTTATAATATTAAGTATGGATATATAGGTATTTTGTGGTTTACATATGCATTTAAATTTATTCAAATGTTTTGCTCTATTTGTCGATACTTGTTTCTTGACTGCTCTTCTCTACCACTCAAAGGTTAACTGGCAGAGATTCCTTCAGGAATAAGTCCGCCTTTGTACTTTTTGTTTTTCCTTTTTGTACAATTATGAGTATAAACAAATCAAACAAACCTCTTCAAGTTTAAACCAATGAACCTATTTAAAAGACCCTAGGAAGGACATACAATAGTTTTATCTCAGAAAATTACAAAGTTCACGGGGAATAAACGAAATTTTTCGCCGACCGAGTTGAGTTCGCCGGCAAGAGCGACTATGACTATTTGTTAACCGGCTCTGAAGCAGCGCGAATCCGTTTCCCCACATCAAGAGCTTTCAAAACAACAAACACAGAAAAGCAATACCCATTCACAAAACCTATTATGTTAATTTAAAACACATCAGAGGAGCGATAAGATCGCGGCTCGTTCACACCACACCTCCCGAAACAATAGTTAATAAGATGATTTATATCGATCCAGAGATAGGCCCATTCGACACGTCTCGACATCGCTTTAGCATAATCTCGCGCTCGGATCGAGTGCTATATCGATTGGTACAGATGTTCCGAACGAAATACGGCGCCCGGTTATGGATCTGTATCCTTTGCTAGCTCATACAAACACTCATCAACAAGAGAAAAAAGTACTTAATATAAAGGTATGATTATCCCTCGCGATATGATTGCAATCCTTTAAACACAGCACGCTCGATTTGTAGCGGTTTGTATTTAGATAGTGATTGTAAAAACAATTATTGGAGCTACTTCCGAGAAATGTCGACGTTTTAATCCGTAAACAAAAGATGTATAATTCAGTGGTTAACAATCTGCGGCGTTATCGCGGGATCGCAGTTCTGCGCGGTTCGGCGACGGCGACAATGGGTGCGTTGAGCTAGGGTCAGCTAGGCTGACGAGCTACCTCCCAGAACGGAGCAATTAATTCGGTAAGAGTTGGTTATTCGCCTCGTGGCCCGGGCCCGTAATACCGCAGCATGACACGCCGTTTCTCCACGCGCCCACTATGCGAGTTATTATAAAATAATGAGAGGTGAGCCGCCCGCTGCGATCCACAATTGCCCTGCTTAGCCGCCTCACCACCGCCCGTTTAGCTATTTTAATTTTTGGTTTGTCTACTAACGGTCCACGTTTCGTAAGCAGTATCAGAGAGCAATCATCGGGTTCTGCGCTTCAGCACGCCTTCCCGTGATTGGGTCGTTGTCTTATGTTTAATTTAATATGTAATCTAATCTCTCGTGGTACTTCCTTTAAGAGGTTCTTGGACTGACATCTGTCTGTAAATTGTCTGGCTGGGTATAGTTCAACCAAAATCTTAGTGAACGTGGCAAAAAAAGGAACTAATTTGACTACTCGTATCTTGCAAAACTACACATTTTACAATGCACCGTGAATGTCGCTGTTTGTATCTTTTGTTCGTGGTTTTTACTCGTAGTTTGTGTTTTGATATTAAAACACTGATAAATATTAAGCTTATAATAATATTAAATGATATCATAACGGATAACTTTTAAACCGAGTTTAAATATTTCGTAGCCCGAAGTACCCCGAAACATGTAAACTCGTTAAGACGTGAGTTATCCGTTATAATATTAAATATGAGTGAGTCTTTTCATGTTCTAATAATAATAATTTAATTTTATAAATAAGTCAAAGTACCCTCGTGCAAACGTAATCCGTCATTAAAATCTTTGTCGCACTGTAAAGTTTTTTTTATATTATTATAATAAATTAAAGTAAAATTTGCTGTACCTACCTACTTAGCTCCGAGAAGAAGTATGTTCTTTCCTACGCATTTAGACTACGTATGTAAGAACAACCAAATAATCACAAATTTATTGTCATCATCAACATCATCAGCCTATAGCAGTCCGCTGGTGGACATAGGCCTCGCCCAATGCGCCATTGCGCCCTGTCCTCGGCTCGCCGCATCCAGCTTCTACCATCAACCATTCGCAAATAGTCACTCCACCTGGCCGGAGGGCGTCCTACGTTTGGCGAGACGCGGTCTCCACTCAAGAGCTCGAGACAAGAAATTTATTGTAAAAGAGCATTGAATGAAGGCCTAGCTGCCTGCCTAGCTGCCTGCCTAGCTAGCCTGCTTTTAAAAAAACACTTGCCTAAGAAGTTTGAGATTGAGATCCCGGGTTCGACCCCTGGTCTGGACAGATATTGTATATGAATAATACGAAGGTACTCTCCAGTCTTGGGTGTTTATATGTTTTATCCATTTATTTCAACATATTATTTACCCGTCGCCTAGTACGCATAATACAAGCTTTGCTTGATTAACCTGGGACTAGATTCTTAGGTGTAAAGTGTCCCGTAATATTAATTTACTATTAATAACTATTTATTCTTACTGGAGACCTAATATGCGTGATAAATAACGAAAATTATGCATGAAGCCAATCAAAATATGCAATAACAACTTAAAAAGTCATAGATTTTCAATCTATTAAAAAATTGACATTAAGATATCAGCAGTAAATTAATAATTACATATTTATATTGCAGTATTAAAATTGTGCCTTCAATCACTCAACTCAAAATATTATCATCAAAATATTATTATATGATATATTTTATCATCTTATTATCCTGTGTTCTGTTATTTCATGTGTTTATATGTACAATAAAGTTTTACAATACAATACAATAAAATATTTTTATAAGTGGAAAAGGATTGTTCCAGATCCACTGTGGTTGCCGGGCCAGAATTTAAATTTGTGATATATATGTCAGCACATGTTGCTCTTCTGATAATGAATCATTAACTATCCCACCCAGAAATATTGCAAATATAGTTAAAATATGCATTATCACAAGATTTTCTGCAAAATATGCAATAAACAATGACAATGGGTTAAATATGAAAATTCATATGCAAATATATATGCAATTGCATATAATCCAGTCTAGTAATTCTCACCATTGGCTGAAGTATGAGTAGGTAGATTTATTATGCATACAACGTTTATATTTACTAATAAATTTAACGTCCGGGTATCTACGTTGAAAAAGAACCTGAAAGTAGTTAATCGAGGGTAGAATCTTTTTTACTGGGCCCAGTCGACGTTTGACGACTGCAAATTACGAGTTAGACTTAGAAATAAAGTAGCACAACATACAAATATTTGTTGATATTATTAAGGCCTTTGAAAAAAAAACAATAATCTAACTGAAAAAAAAAATCTGTTGGGGTGTCTGTCTGCGGTTTTCAGTATATTAATTAACATCTTGTATACAACGTCTATCTTTAACATATTCTAGGTGTTTCGCCCTTCAATATTCTTTTAATATTCCTTCCATTCTGTCTTGCATTTTACTGTTTAGATGGCATAATCCCAAAAACACCTATAGAGTGTTGTAAACATTATACAGGGTGGTTGGGCAAGTGCGTGAACGCCGCGGCATGTGGCGGGCGGTTGGTATCGCGGCATCTTCACGCGTGGCCGCGCCGGCGCACGCAGCTGTACCGCACGAATTATAATATAATTGCTAATTGTCTGCCTGCGAAAATTAAAATCGCGTCTGGCTTTTACTCGTTGCGTTGCCATTTCCTCACTTTAGTCATATTTTGTCGGAAAAGTTTGTGTTTATCATGCTTTCTCAACTAGCTTACTGAAGTTTACTGTAGCTTATTGAGAAAGCGATACATATGAAATTATCCGATAAAATACGACGGAAAACATTAATTACGTACTAGATCTGTACGCTAAACCTATACACGATAAGCTTATTCTGCTGCAAAAATGTACCTGGAATATTTGGCATTTCCTGTGGCAAACTTTGTCTGCGTGGGAAAAAATATCTTAAATTATTTGCTAATAATATAGCTTTGTACTGGTGAAAATAGTTTTAAATAATCGGTTTAGTAGTTTTTGATTTGATTCAATACAAGTAAACACACGATTTTTATTCTTCCGTGCAAAACTTGTCACTGTATAAATATAAGTTATTTATTTATTTTATTTATTTATTGTGTAAGTCATATCCATAAAAATATTAAGATGTTAAGTACAATTAAATCGGTCCATGACGCCCTGTAAGGGCACACAATAACAGTTTAATTTAATTTATAAATACCTATTACATTAATGTGATGAAGAATACCAAATCTATTTATATACGAAATTATGCTAAGTCATACATTAGTCATGCATTTCACTAATTGAATTTGTTGATCTTATTTCAAGTTCAACATTACTTTAGATAACAATTTTGTTCCATTAGTGTTGCATAATCATCTAGGGGCATAAAATAACCACCTTTAGGTACCCTTTACTTTAAATGCATCCTTTTCAGATTAAATAGAGTAAAGTGGGATGGACGCGGCTAATGTGGCAGCGATTTAAGTTTGTTGCTGACATTGTCTTTTTAGTACAAAAACTGGTGAAATTATTGTTTACCAATGTATTTAGTAGATAAGCCACAACGTAGCATTGTTAGTAATAACTGTGTAAGATTCGACCGGCAATTCGATTGGAGTGGAAATTCTGCAGGGCAAATCAAATACTTTTTGTATATAATTCGGCTATTTAATTATGTACAAAGTCTCGGTCATAATTCCAAGTAGGTACATGTTCCGAATTCCGTGAGTAATTCTACAAATCACAGTGGGTCCGGCGTTCGATTAACATGAACTTTAATCAATGAAGTTATGTCGGCGTCTTTGCGGTTTAACTAACCGAAGTCGACCCTGATCCACTATTAAATGGATGTGGCTTTTAATTAAATTAAAAAAAAAATCGTCGTAAATATTTTTTGAGTAAAAATATTAATATTTGAATTTTCTTTTCCTTGGTTTCAAAACAAAAATTTTTTTTTTTTTCCATACAAAAAAAAGATGACGTCATAACTCCTTTCCTTTTTAGGGTTCCGCAGCCAAAATGGCAAAAACGGAACCCTTATAGTTTCGCCATGTCTGTCTGTCTGTCTGTCCGTCCGCGGCTTTGCTCAGGGACTATCAATGCTAGAAAGCTGTAATTTTGCACAGATATATAGGTAAACTATGCCGACAAAATGGTACAATTCAAGTTTAAAAAAAAATATTTTTTGGGTACCTCCCATAGACGTAAAGTGGGGGTATTTTTATTTTTCTCCTCCAACCCTATAGTGTGGAGTATCGTTAGACGACTTTTCGATTCAGTGATCTGTTCGCGAAATATTCAACTTTAAAGTGCAAATTTTCATTAAAATCGAGCGTCCAACCACCGGTTTAGATATTAGAGGGGGGGGGCCCTCTAATATCTAACCCGGTGTTTGGAAAAACTTGAAAAAAAACAGGATGGTAGTAAGTATATCAAACTTTCAAGGAAAACTATAACGGCTAAGTTTTCTTGAGAATTTTTAGTAATTTATGAGTAAATAGCAGCCTAAGGTATAAAATATACCTAAACTTGGAAGATTCCGTATAAAATACGAAATCCTTAGAAAAATATTACTTATTTCGTAATGGCTACGGAACCCTATTTTGGGCGTGTCCGACACGCTCTTGGCCGTTTTTTTTTTTTTTTCGTGCTACGGGTCAAGTTGATTCTTATAGCCTTAAGATCAATCGTTCCGATTTTCATGCTTTTAACACCATGTGCAGCATTTTTTGGCGTACCGCTAGCACTATTAATAAAATTATTCTTGTGTTTATCAAATGATACATTTTATTAAACGTTTTTTTGCCAAACGTTGGTTTGACAAACGTGGTTTTGCCACACATAATAAATGAATAGTTTGCCAAATAATTATTTGTTATATGATGGTTTGTCTAATAAAGAGTTTGTGAAACAAAAGTTTGCGAAACGTTGTTTGTTAAATGAATATTTGTTGAAACGTTTGTTGCCAAATGATTGTATACCATTTAAACAAAGAGTTCGGAAATTTGCTTTGACACCAGATCTTAGTTTGTTAGATTGTTTTTTTTTAATTCTTATTGTAGTCTAAATTGAATAAAATTGTTTTGACTTTGGCTTTACCGCATCCAAGACTCTCTCTTTCACGTCAGACATTCAGCTAGTTAGGTACTTACAAGACATGTCTGGAGACTGCTGACTCAGCGTCGCCTCTTAAACTCGGGTTGATTGTTCCGTTCGGCATTGTCTGACAACACCCCTCCCTCCAGGTACCGAATCAGTTAATTACTTTTCATTAGACAATAACCGACCAATGTTTGGAATTGATCGCCATTGTATTTGTAGGGTTGCCGTGAGGAGTAATGATAAATTGTTTTTTTTTTCAAATCTGAACAGGTGCTGTGTGACTTTTCCCATTGAGTAGGTACCTACAATATTTAACAAAATGTTAAGTATACAAGAATTGTTTTATATTTAATTTTATACTAACTTTCACTCGTAGCTGCAAAAAACAATCGTGTCTAGATTCCTGTCCAGCGGTGAAGTAGGGGTTATAGCACGCAGCACGGATTGTTGAGGACCGGGGTTCGATTCCCAGCTCTGGTCTCTTTTTTTGGTTTTTCTGTGCATCCATGTCTCAGTTTGTATTTTCGATTAAATTGATATCAGAGTGGAAACAGCATAATAACAAGGTGCGAACCCTCAAATTAATAATTGCCCTAAATGGCAAGTAGATTCATTCCCTGCATGTGGCCATCGCTCGCTGATTTCTTATTCATCAGCCAGGTGGCAAAGGTCGGAGGTAAAACATCCAGTCATTCGGTGAAAGGAAAACAGCTATTAACATTCATTATTATGCGTGTTACAGACTGACCAACAGTTTTAACAATAGCCAACATGCAACTAGGCTAGCTAAGGTCGGCTACACACTGACAAGAGGCGAGGAGTGTGAAATTAGGAGACATCAAATTAGCTACAGCATCGTCTACACATTACCTATCAAATAATATATGTTTGGGACAATTTACACTGATTGACCTATCCCCAAACTAAGCAAAACTTGTACTACCTACTTATGAGTAAAAAAAGGAAAACGGATAAACGTACATAATGTAGATAAACATAACGTATACGTATAACATTCATTGCTCAAATACATTAATGTTCATCACACAAAAAAAATACTGGTACTTGAGGTATTCCATCTTAGGCCTCTAGGTTGGCAACGCATCTGCAATACCCCTGGTATTGCAGATGTTTATGGGCGGTGGTGATCTCTTACCATCAGGAGACCCACTTGCTCGTTTGCCATCCAGTAGAATAAAAAAAACACAAACGTTTGCCCCTACTGAGATTCAAATCCGGGATTCCTAGTAACGATATTTTTCTATTCTATATTCCATAGTCACTGACAATAATTGCAAGGTTGTAATTTATGCATTCATGGTATGAATCCCCGGTAACTAACGCCTGAATAAGGAAATCCCTAATAAATCCATATATTTGTTTAAGGTGTCCATGGGCGACGGTAATCGCTTACCATCAGGCGATCCTCCTGCTCGTTTTCCCCCTATGCCATAAAAAAAAATACACAACAGGTACCCACATTACGGGATTATACCTCTATAGTCTTTTAAGATTAATATAAGTAAATTAAAATACAACGGAGATAATTTAATAGAGAATGACTTATACGCTTGAAGACGATGCATGTTCACAATTAGAAGTGGGTAAGAAGGCAATCGGGGTGTCTCTACGGCATCGAATCAGAAATCAGGAGATACGTAGAAGAACGAGGGTCACCGATATTGTCAAGCGAATTGGCTTGTTGAAATGGCAATAGACAGAGATGGCGAGAAGAGATGGCCGTTGGGGCCGAAAAATTCTCGAATGGAGACCGCGGATCTAGTAGGACGTCCACCGACGAGATGGACAGTTGACCTGGTTGCACCTGCGGGTTCACGGTGGATGCAGATCGTTTCTAACCGAAGCAACTAAAGGTCTATGGGGAAGGCCTATGTCCAACAGTGGACTTCCTACGTCTGATATGATGATGATGATGATGGATAAGCTAGCAAGACACAGACCATCATGGATCCCCAAGTAACGGTGACCGCTAGTCAAAGCCTCGCTCGTGCCGTCGTCGCATTAGCTTCAGCTATTTGCATAGTAATCGGCTGTCCGACGTCAGGTTTTAATCACGGGTAAGCCTGTGTGGATTGCGTTGCCAATATACGGCGTACCGTACACGAGGAATGAATGTGGCCAATTGGTTTAATAAGTGTTTCAGGAGCGTGTGGTTGTGACCTAGATATGGTGTCTAGAAATAGTGGCGATCTAGTTTAAGGCAAGATCTCAGTATAGCTCCGTTTAATAATGTGTCAGACAGCAACAGCAGTTCATTCCTATGTTTAGGTGTCACTTATATTGGATAACCACCAACAAATAAATTATGTAGTGCAGAGCTAACGACTCAATGTTTTCTACACTATACTTATTCTATGGACTCTACGTTAAATGATCGCACTTAAAATATTATTATAGTCTTATTGTTAGTGATATCAAAATTAATTGTGAATACGATACCAACCTATCAGATACCTATCGATACGAGCCTAACGCACCTGTCATACTCCTCGTGTTGACAGGTGTCCATGGGTGTCGGTGATTGCTTCCCATCAGGTGACTCGCATGCTCGTTTTCCCCCTTTTATTATATATAAAAAAAGAAATTTTACATCGTTACATTTCTCTGGTTTATTGTTGTTTTTTTTGTTGAAAAGACGTACTTACATAAAATTAATTTACTTGTACCTCCTGATGATTGCACGAAAAGTTTGTTTAACGACACATTTTCTTTGCTTCATACAATCTGGTGCTCCTTACCAGCTATCAGTGAAACTTTCAAAGTTTTTACGGCTACTTTGAGGCCGTAAAAGCTATTTATCTACGGTTTATACGCGACAGAGCCTATTGGCCTGTATTTAATGCGGGTTCCATGCCGCGGCGCCATTCGCGCCGTCTTGACCCCGCCGTAACAATTAATTAAAATACAATGTACGGTCCGTATGTACCGCGGCAAACATCCGCCGTCAATGTCGCCGGAGAAATATAGGCTCCTAAAAGGGCGAACAACGTAATTCTGGGGGAATGGTGACCGAGTTATTTCGGGTTTTACTGGGCTTTCATGACTGGTTGCCGTTTTTCTTCGCTGTAGTATGTTGACTGTCTTGGGGCGTGTGTCCGTGTTGATACAAAAGCCGAAGTAGCTAGTTAGTTTTTAATTAAAGGGGAATTATGTTGTTGAAATCACTGCAACGACACTTTTTTGCTTAAACATGAAGTTTTATTTGAAAAATTGGGTTCCAAAATACGACTATTTTGACGGCAATGCATAGGCATACCTATGCAGATAAAGCGAAAATAAAAGACACTAAGTAACGACAGTCATACAATGTAATTAGTTATACAAGAAAGAACTGAAAATGTAACTTTTTATTCGTCAATCTCCCTAAATATTTTCGTCCCATTTTGTCATCTACGAGTGTGCAGAGTATGTATGGATCACTTTATCGACTACGAATAAGAGAAAATGAAAACGTGTTGGTAAATTATAATGTTTTTCAATATATTGGATTCAGTGTCTAAGTATTTGTGCCAAACACAAAAATATCATTCAAACCTATTGACCAGTAGGGGACGGAAATTGTCAGCGTGCATTGCGGTGTAAAAAGGCGATAAGAAAATGAAAATAAATGTAAAGGATGCCGTATTTATAATTTTTGGAACACAAACATTGGTTAGGAATAAGTTAGAAAAAAGTAGGAAGTCTTATGAAAAGTTGAAACTTTATACTTACATCTGTTTCTAATAGCAAAATATAAAATAAGGTAAATATTCGAATAAACCCTCAATCCCTTATTGAATATCCCTTTTGCAATAATTTTAGGGTTCCGTAGTCAACTAGGAACCCTTATAGTTTCGCCATGTCTGTCCGTCTGTCTGTCCGCGGGTAATCTCAGAGACCGTTAGTACTAGAAAGCTGTAATTTGGTATGAATATACATATCAGTCACGCCGACAAAGTGGTACAATAAAAAATAGTAAAAAAAATTTTTAGGGTACCTCCCATAGACGTAATGTGGGGGTGATTTCTTTTTCTCGACTAACCCTATATTGTGGGGTATCTTTGGATAGGTATTTTTAAAAACATTAGGGGATTTCTAAGACCATTTTTCTATTAAGTACCTAATCTGTTTGCGAAATATTCAATTTTAAAGTGCAAATTTTCATTGTAATCGAGCGTCCCCCTCTAAAATCTAAACTGTTGGGTGGAAAAATTTGAAAAAATTCAGAATGGTAATAAATACATCAAATTTACTAGGAAAGTTATAGCGGCTAAGATTGCTTGAGAATTATTAGTAGTTTAAGAGTAAATAGCAGCCTAAGGTATAAAATATACCTAAACTTGGAAGATTCAGTACACAATACGAAATCCTTAGAAAAATATTATTTGATTTTTTCGTAATGGCAACGGGACCCTATCCTGGGCGTGTACGACACGCTCTTGGCCGGTTTTTTTAAACTTAATTCTTTATATTATATCACATAAAATATGTATCTTATATGTAGCTTCTCGCAGGCAACATTTTCGATAGAAACTAATAAAATACAATTAAGATGACGGGAAAAAACTACTCAATCCAGTTGCTTATTGAATAATAGGTCATTTTTATACTTCATATAATGAAAATCTCGTAAAAGTATAAACAAAAATAGCCATTGAACTCGATTATTATTAGATATAAATATTATTTATTTTAATGTCTGGATGTTTTGAAATGCCTCAATAATGTTGGTACACTTCTATTGTCTACTTTTGTTTTCCATTTAGAATTTATTCCGTATGGGGCATATCTACTGGTGCGGGCCGGACGGAGCGGGCCGTGAAAAATGCGAATTACGTTTGAAAGAAGATCGCCAGCCAGCCAGAAAGTCATTGTTGTAGCGATAGCGATATTCAGCTCAGCGATGCGACGCCTCTCCACGTGGCCTAGTGTCCTTTTGAAAACAGTGTAACTACGCCACAGGGCGAGCGAGAAGCCCAAGGGATCGTTGGTTTCTTGAGTTGGTTGTGTTTATTACGGAACTTCTTGGTGTCTTGATGATTAATTTCCTTAGCAGTCTCACCACGAACCTGCCACAGAGTAAGTTAAAGAAAATTGAATTGATTTGTTCATCATTCATTTATTTGTGAAGCAAAATTGCAGGCAAGCTGCCTGAAAGCTTTTTTTTTACTGGATTGCATGTTGCTACACCATACGTACAGTAAAGGAAACTAAATCGCGTACCAATACCAAAGTAGAACCTTTGTGCTAATGTCATCTTGATATCTCATTTGCTAACAAAATCACAGTGAAATTGATTACAAAAAGGTTCCACCCTTCGTCTGTCATGATTTTTCAAACTAAATCACAAAATATAAGTACCTAGGAATATTCCCTGCATTTTTACTGTACACTCACCGTCATCGTCATTGTCGTCGTCAGCTATTTTACATCCCATTACTGGGCAGAGGCTTCCTTTCAGAATGAGAGGGCTTGAAGTACTAGAAAGAAGAGAAGAAAATAAGATAGAAGAGTTCAATGAATTTGCTTCAGTGTCCCTGCAATCTGTGTACTGTGCCGCTCGCCACTGTCGACGCGCCATCGCTCGTGAAATTACTATTGAAACGGAAAAGTGGCAACTGAACCCACTTGCCTCAGTTTTGGAATTTAAGGCGACTAACAAGTACAAGGAGAGTTGATATATAAATTTAAAGCTAGGATAGACGAGTAAAGTTATTTCTCGCTTATTAAAAGCATTTTCAAGTCACATAATATTACAGTTGGGTTGGAAATGCACCAGCCATATTGGTGACGAGTAATTTCCAATAATTTAATTTTATTTAAAGGAAATTCGTTGGCAAAATATAATTATTATGTTGTTACGATAGACGTTATATTCTCAAAATTACTCGTTGATTGCTTGAAAGTTGATAGTGCCAAAGTCTGAGAACACTGTGATAGTGCTTTTTTACTACCGGTATACCTAAGTATGTATGTGTAAAGTCTCAGCTGCAAATCTTCAACTTAATATTATTATGAGAATTCCCATTGTGTGTGTTGCATGTGTTGTTTAGCTCGCTAGCTTTAAGTTCAGTTAGGATTAAGTTACCATTGTTAAGTTAGGAGCATAAGAGCTTACTTAAACTTACGGATGCGCGCGTCTTAGTGCTTACATGATTTAGGAATATTCACATTAAGAGTTAATAATATTTAATTCAATGCCATAGTTACGTTATTAAAGTCAAAATGGAAGTCTGGTTTTCTATGAAATATGGTGGCAAACTAGCTAGAGGGCCACTTTGTTGCTAGTGAGTACTGCAACACGAGGATACCCGAAAAAGAAGATAGAATTTACCAACTTAGAGAATGAATTCTCGTGTGACAGTCATTTCAAAACCCGAAAATAAAAGGTTTTTCTTTACGTAAACAGACAATGATTTTTTTTAAATAACTGAGTTCAAAGTAGCTTTGTGAGCTGTAGAAAAGAACAGACAGCCGCAGACGCTTGGTTTGCGCTTTTTGCTCTCTCGGTCAATAAATCTTCATACTTAATCATGTGATGTTGAATACGATTGAACGAATATATGTAGCCCTTCACATATCTATAAAATAGTTCAATTATTGATGTCCTGAGCGAAATACCTATTGAATTTAGTGCGTATCCAGATAGTATCAGATTGCGTCGAGGCAACCGAACCTCGCGGTTTCCGCAGTATACTGAAAATTTTCAGATTAAACTAGTTTTACGGTGGTCATTTTCGTCCCGTTATGTGTTAGTCAAAAATGTATCATCATCATTAGCCGGAAGGCGTCTGTTGAACAATAAACCCTTTAGAACGCCACAATGAACCATCATTACTCTGATTTCATCAGCTGTTCGCAAGTTTTGCCATATCGCCAGTCCACCTAGCGGGAGGTTTACCAACGCAGCATCTTCCAGTTTGTGGTCACCACTCGAGAACTTTTGACTATACTCCAAGCCCAACAACGGTTATCTGTTCTTCGAGCGATGTGGCTTTTCCTTTTTATGTCAAGTTAAGATTATTGTATGGTTAACGACATGATCCCACCGAATGTGTTGGTCTGGGTTGTTCTTTGTTGTGTATTGTTTTGGTTCCACGTGCCCCGCCCGTCCGTTAATTGAGTTTCGGCCGCGATCGGACAGTCATCCCACAGCGCCTGCGCCACTGTACCACTGTACTCCGTCTACATTTGGCGCCTATGCCCCACCTAACAGCCCTCTATATTTTTTACACAGCAGATCAATTATGATTTCGAATTGGTTTGATGAATCTGAATAAAATCCCATTGCTGTTGCTTAATAACCTGTTGGTTGTTTGAAAAATGGATCACTCACAACAAACACTCTCAAACTAACAATAGTTTTTGCTTCCATTTTAAATTGAAAGGTGCGGACTGTGACGCTTTGTTTAAATATTTGTACAAAAAAATATTAAAGGAAACTGGTTGATACCATCGAATGCATGCGAAAGTAACATTAATTCCATTACTCAAGCAAGTAAAATTTTAATTAGTGAATAATTATAATTTCAAGATTTTAATTGGGTATGCGTTGCGAGCGTGCGTAAACGCATCCTTTGCGGACGTGTAAAAAGTCAATTTCGATGCAAATAACTGTTTAAAAATGGCGAACGTTTTCGATTTCGAATTCGTGATGGCATCGTTTAATTGTGTTTTATCAGCTTATCGTGTGTAAAAAACTAGCGTTACTTCCAGGGCAAAGATGCGGCGATACTGTATGTATCGAGACCCGTGAAGGGAACTAATAGCTGGCCGGTGGGTACAAGGTTCGGGGAGCCAGCAAATGCTCTAACTCACGCGAGAGACATGTTTTTGTTAACCGCTATCGTTAGTCGGTTAAACAGTCAAAAACTTTGATAGCGCGGCAGTTGGTTTTAGGAAATTGGTTACACTGTTCTTTTGACGACCGATTGGTTGTGTTGCGGGTTACCTCGACGTTTAAGAATGGTTCGATTTGAGGTAGAATCAGCTTCTTTTCCAAATTAATTCATTTCCAGATGTGTCATTTTGCACACTTTTTAGTTACTATATAAGCTGAATAAGACACATACAAAAAAAAACATTTTTTTATCGTTGCAATTATTAATTAGTTGCAATCTTGACTAATAATTTGATTCCAGACCATTTATGAATTTATCCCCCATAAAAAGATTTCATTGATCAATGGTTTTATTTAAAAAATAGTTACGAGAACACTGCATTTTTTTTTCGATTGATCTTGTGAACACTGATCAGAAACACTGCAGTCTAAACAATGAGCGTGTTAAAAAGTCAGTATTATACCAGTGGCCGCGTTATCCTTCGCTGCTTAACGTCTCTTTCCTTTTTTCGCTATACAGCAGAGACGCACTTACCGGGAGGATGATTGTATTAGCTCTAGCCTTTGATATTCCCGTAGTAATGTCGGCGACGCGGGTTACCACGCGATTTAATTAGGGGTGGAATAGTGCAAGGACAGACGATGCAATCGCTCGCTATACCCACAGAAAACAACTTTTTTATGTTGTACTTACCTACTTATATGTGCTAAAAAAACCCTATTTTGGGCGTGTCCGACACGCTCTTGGCCGGTTTTTTATAACGGAGAACAAGGAAAAAAATAGAAAAAGTAAATCAATTGTTAAAACGAAAAGAGAAATTAGTAATTTTACTTTGGTTAATGAATTTTAGATTTTTTCTGACAACCATTGTCATGCCATGCATGTGTTTCCGTCCGTAGAAAAAAAGACTCGTGAATTCCGATGACATCAAACTCATAAAGCATATTAATTTTTTAGTTAAAACATAGCTAAATTAGACGCATAAATAAATTATTTCTTAATTGGTACTATTTTTTTGGTCATTAGAATCTCGTTTATTAAATAAATAGAAACTAGTGACACTTTTACAAAAAAAGAAAATGAATAATTAAATTAAAAATAGTTACTACTCATCCACAACAACTTTCGTCAGGTAACTAAAACTAAAAGTGAGAAATTACTAAATAAATCAAAATTTATTTTTAAAATTATTATTTTTTTAGTTTCGTTATCAATTCATGGTAAGCGAGGTAATATACACTAAACTTCAACAGGAACGTCCAATAAGAAAGCAATATAATTGTTTTGTAAATTGGCTATGGCTTTTTATTGATTTACCTATTAATCGTTGTTTTCCTAATAATCTCAAATAATAACTACTAATTATTCAGGTAGGTATTGTAAAAATTGCTTTATCATCGCAAACAGGCCATTTTCACTGAACAGAACTTACGTAATTATTTGAATAATTATGGACAAGCTCCAATCATTGAGCCCGTGTACACTCGAACCCAATGAATCGTGACCCACTGTGGAACCCTTTCGTAGAAAAAGTCATAGTGACATCGCATTACTTGACAAGGGAATTTATTATAACTCTTACTGTGAGAACGTTCCACGTTGGGTCACGAATCAAACGGTTCGACCGTACCTACTCTACCTATGTATAGAAAAAAAAGTAGGTAGTTCGAAATTAATCAAAGATCCAACAGTAGGTAGGTAATTTTTGTTTAAAAAAGAATGAATCTAACTTTAACAACTGTTCTAAATTAATCAGCAAAAGAGTCACTTTGTCTTGAGTGGGAAGACACCCGTTAATTTCGTTCGTATCAAACACCTTATTTTCTCAATGACTTGCTGACAAGTAGATTGCTTTGCTGCCAATCGTCCAGACCGCAGCTAACGCATTGGTCGCGTGACCCGCCTGCGGTTTAGGCCTTCCGCGGAGCAAAATAACTATGATTAACGTAAACTGTATTTTAAATTAAAATGTTTGTAATGTTTTTGGGAAGCATTTGGTTAATAGTCTCTTCATCATCATCAGCCGGAACGCCACAATGAACAACAAATCGCCACCTGCATCACCGGTTGCTCGCAACTCTTGCGGTGTCGTCAGTCCACCTAGTGGGAGTCCTGGCAACGTTTCTTCTTCCGTTTCGTGGTCGCCACTTGAGAGCTTTTCTGTCCCAACGGTTAAGTATTTGTTGTTCGAGTGATGTGGCCTACCCATTGCCACTAAAAATTATATATTCTTCGAGGTATGGTCTCTTACCAGTTGGATAAATATCGTTAGAAGTAAATAACAAATTAAAAAGTCAAACAAAATTTAATGTCTTAAATGTTGAGTTACTTCAGCAATCAAATACTGGTTCAGCTACTCTAGTGCAGTAAAATATAAAAGACAAAAAAAAACAATTTGATGCCAAGAGTTATGGACAAAATGATTGCCCTAGATTTGCTCACGTTTCCTAGGTAGGTACTGTCGCCATCGTCGGAGCGGCCAAGGTGATCAAAAATATCGATACATGAACTCTAATACCTTAATAATATAGTGCATGTGCCGATATTTTTGACCACCTTGGCCACTCCGAAATATCTAATGGCGACTGTACCTAAACAAAGTCATGGGACATAAGGCAGGTTTCCAGGTCTTTTTAACGACTCTGATTTCAAACGAAACCCTTCATAGAACTAGCCTTATATTCAATAGAGTAACATTTTGCCTTAAAGTTATGATTATTATTTTCTACAACTCAGCCAACATAAATTTATCCGCAATAATTTTAAACCCGGCCTCTCGCTCCTTGGCAATTAGACATGTAAAACACGCGTAGGTTCCTTAAGCATTTCCACCGTCCTATAACTCATTCGCCAACATTTCCTAGCCGCTCGTAAATTCTGCAACTATTTCGATAACAGAAAATTTAAATTTATGCTCATGGAATGCATTTTAAGCGTGTAAAGGCAAGCTTGAAGCAAAAAACATGGCTGCGGCAATCTCACGTGATCTTTGCCCGCACGGTCCTTGAGACATCTGATGCCGCTTCAACGAGCATGTTTCCTACTATACACTTTATTTCCTAGTCCAGAGAAAATTAGCAATGCAAGCTGCTTGATAAAACTGTTTCGTGGACTTAAGATAGCTGTGTTAAACAAATAGACGCAGTGAACTCTATGCTAAGTTGCTGCCGAGCTTTCGATGTTCTGTTTTATTAATAAGTGCAGTATTTTCTGGTTTATAAGTAGTTAATTACTTTCCATCTTTCTACTTACTATCCATCAATGGAAAGGTACAGGTGAGTGCAACTGATATTGTTAATGCATTCGCTTCATTATCGATGTGATTCCGATCTGCGATCGGTCCCCGTCCTCTGACGAAACGCTCGACAAATATGATGCATTGGCACGATCAATGATAAACAAGCAACGTTTTAAAATAAAACCATGTGCTGACAAAAACAAAATACCATGCCGTTTCAACCTCTATAGCATTCGAAATAGGAATGATACGATTGCTTCTCGACGGTATAAATGGTGTTAGTGGATCGACTAGCAATTAATGTAGGAAAATCAATGGGAGCTCATTTGGTATATTACCTACTCATAATAAAATGGATGATCGAAGTGTTCGAGTAGATTATTATCTGTCTGTGCATGCGCAAAATTCCTTTAAGCTGTAACTAATTAATTAGTTAGCTTACATCAGGTTTACGTACAAAGTATATAAACGTACAAGGGAGGTTTTAATTATAAGCTTAACTTAAGCTATGTTTGTAATGTTTAACAAGGAAAGTTTTAGAATGTTTAAGTCTAACAATTACGTGATTAAAATGTATACAAATTCTCACGACGATTTGAGCAACTTCCTGCTAAAGATTTAAGCTTAGCGCGACCTCCCATCGAGCTAAAGCTCTGAATAGGGACGTAATTAAAAACTGAATGAGCTAGCCGGCTAGACCGGGGGCTAATGAAATATTCTAATCAGAGTCATATGGTCGCATTGTAAAAAGTGTAGCGGCGGGCGATGAGCGATAAAGGCGCGTCACACGAGCAGGGCACAAACGAGCGATTGCGCGCCCGCACACGGCGCCCGCGCGCTTTGCATAACAAAGGGCGCAATTTGGAGGAAAAATGGGCACAATCTCGTAACATCTCGGGCGTTCTCGGGCGTTCTCGGGCGACATCGGGCGCTGCGCCCGCGACTACTAATGTGGATTTGTCGTGACGCGACTGACTTGCGCACTGATTGATGTTTAAACCGGAGGCGTAAGTAAGGTTTAGCACATAATTGTTGTAGATTGTCAAGTTAGTGGCGTGGTGCCGTAACAATACAATTTCCACCGGCCTGCCTATTTTTTTTCCGTTACAAAACTTATATAGGTACATACAGAAACAAAGTGTTGCATGCAAAGAACTCACGCTTTTCTCTCGGATTGCCTAACGAAAATGTACCACGCAACTTAATAGTTGAGTTAGTCCTAATGGAGGCACGATTCTTGTTTAGTTATAAGGTCAGGTTAACTGAGATGCTGCAGCTATCACGGTCAAAAAGAGCTACTTAAGTATATACACAAAATCTGGAAACTAAGCTATTAAACAGACATCATAGATATCCATTAAGAGACATATCACCTAAAGTCAACAAAAAACAAACAAAGCATCAACAAAAAGGTGATAAAAAAGATTACCAATACCTAGGTATTCGTATAAAACTAGCTATAGCTAGATATAATAGAGCTTAGTGTTATGCCCTTGGATTGGAGTTTGCTTTAGACATTTGATGTTTCACCTGCTGTAGATTCATTACATGCAAAACATGTCTGCTCTAATACAGATTAAAGTCAAGCCCCTTTAATCGTTCATTTGTTATTCTACACCAGCAGTGCATGGTATAATGCCACCCTGGCGTTTTATGAGATTTGAACTATAACTGCCCGACTACCAACTTTATTATGGCATTACCAAAATATATAAAGGACAGGCGCGTAAGTATTTTGGTTGTTTGTTTCATGAGTCACTGTCAATGGCATCCAGAAAATTACCCACAAGACTAAGAAAAACAAGAGTAAAAATTTAAACCTTTTTGAACTATTATTCCAGTAATAACTAACTTTCTGAACAATTAACTTAGTAAAAGTGGAATCAGAGAGTTATTTTTTTACTATCTATTACTTACAGAAACATGAAGCAATAGAATCAGAATCATTTATTATCATAACTGTTACATAATGAACACATGCACACACAGTTATATTACATAGGTACAGTACAGATGTCAAAAGAACAGGCATGACTCGTCATGTTACTGATTTCATATAATAATAATTATAGTAATATTAATAATAACTTATTTCGGCTAGATATTTTAACTCTACTTATTTTATATTTAATACTATTTATAGTAACAATTATAGTTTTACAAGTTAGGAATGTTTATTGTTTATCAAACTTACTATAATTGAAAAGATACCTACCTACTCTTTATGCTTTATATCGTTATAATATCGCAGAAGCACCCTCAATCGTAGGCGAAACACAGCATCACTTTTTATGACTTTTACCGCATAGGGTAGCTTATTATACAGGATTCTACCCATGGCTTCCGGAGTCATCTTTGACAGTTGGAAAAAGACTCCAAAAACCAATCTTAATCTTTCGTAACTCTAGGATTATAATTGGCTTTTATTTTTATTCGTGAATGTGAGTCCTAACGTAGAGTATTTCTCGAATATATACAATGATATGGATGTCTCTGCAAGAGTCCCTGTACGCGGCGCCCACCACTATCCTGAGTGCTTGCTTTTGCATTTTTAGCACTCGCAACACTCTAGTTCAGCGATGGGGAAACTTTTTCCTTCGCGTGCCAATATATACTAACGAAATATATGGCGGGCCAAGTTGTTGCATTTTTGGCTATGTTATTTACTGGAATAAAAATATTGATATGTATTTTCTGAAACACTAATTTGGCCATTGCCAAGGAGAATGAAATTTTGTAACAATACGAAATCTTCTCTTGATTTTTGTTTGATGGTCGCGGGCTGGATTCCAAGCCTTCGCGGGCCGGAGGTGGCCCGCGGGTCGCAGTTTCCCCATCCCTGCTCTAGTTAAATTGTATTCGAGCTAATTGTTTGAACGGAGTGCTTCAACTCGCGTAACATGTCTGTTTCATTTATAATTACATCTATGATACTTTACTTACTACTACTACTTTAGAGATATTATTTTTTTCGTTATTCATTAGGCTCTGAATTAATCAATGTCTGAATGATGATGGGCAATTTAAATTTACCAATCGAAAATGTTAAATAAATATTTTGTTTTCATCGCCTCTCAAGCAGAGGGTCGTGGGTTCAAACCCCGGCTTGCACCTATGAGTTTTTCGAAATTCATGTGCATTTGAAATTTACCACGAGCTTTGTGGTGAAGGAAAACATCGCGAGGAAACCTGCACTAACCTGCGAAGCAATTCAATGGTGCGTGTGAAGTTCCCAATCCGCACTGGGCCCGCGTGGGAACTATGGCCCAAGCCCTCTTGTTCTAAGAGGAGGCCTGTGCCCAGCAGTGGGACGTATATAGGCTGAGATGATGAAATATTTTGTTTTAAGTTTTTAAATTTTTCCTTTTCAATTATTGGGTTTTTTAACATTTTATATATATTAAAAAAATACAGCATGCAGTAGTATTACATCATAATCGTACTTCCCACTAATATTATGTTGAAAATAGCCTGAATGGCTTCGAGAAAAGTATGGTACGGCCGTGCCTTTTGTTTTGTTTTGCTCGACTTGGCGGGGACACTACCGTGCCCCCAGATAAATGCGAAAGTTTGTCAGTTTATTTGTTCGTTTGTTACTTCATCACGTGTAATCCGCTGAATCGATTTAGATGAAATTCGGTGTAAACATAGTTTTTATCCCGGAAAAATACAAAAATCCCGCGGAATAGCGATAATCGAATTCTACGCAGACGGAGTCGCGGGTAACGGCTAGTGAAACAATAAAATAGTCCACATGAACTTAGTGTTCTTCGGCAGTTTATAAATGCATTGATCTATACAAATAAAAGACTTAGTATTTTAAAAAAGCACTTCTTTCCAAATATTTCACCGTACCTACTCTAACAATGGCCGGCAAAATCTCGACAAATACAACTTCACATAGTGAAAGATCCTACATAAAAGCTGTCAATTTTCTCCTCTTGCAACAAATATATCTAAAGTCAAGATCGAGACAAGTTTGGAGTGGACAAGAATTCTTCTAGGCTCACTTAGATATATCTAAGTGAATCTCGATTTATAGAATATTGACTATTAATAATAAAACATAAAGTCAAGGAGCGCGATAGGTAGTTATCTACAATACATGAATTTAACTAGTGATTGTTTAATCGTAGCTACCTAGAAAGAACAGCTATTATATTGGTTTTTAATGCTTTATCCTACCTTAAATCAAAGCTTGTCGGGTCTCATGAAAAATATAATGAGTAGCGCGTAGCCATTGTTCGAGTGTTACTGCCTATTGTGAACTGCGTATTGATACAAAGTTAATTAGGTAGCTATCATGGCAGCGACGCCTCCCACAATGGCTCGATGCAACTCGCGCTGCGTTTGTTTTTCATAACAATTGTTGTTTTTACAAATTTCCCTGCGGCCCCGGCGACCGACAATGCGAGTAGAGTCGTGTTTGTGTTTATACCACTGAGAATTACCTGGCAGTGGATTGTCGCGCACTCGAGCACAATAAACAATACAAAACGAAACGGCAAAAACCAACTATGCAAACGGAGCCAACAAGAAGAATAGGAAAATTGCTTTTGTTTATAAAAATCTATTTGTTCGCGTTTCGAGATGAACGCGCCTACAGTGCGTCTGCGGCGGGCCAATCGCGCGCCGGCGGCCCCCGCCCCCGCGCGGCCGGCCAATCGCGGCGCGACCCATCGCCGCAAGAGCAGTTTCCTTTTTTAAAAGTTTCGCCTTCGACTTCCATCGGATTTCCCGCTTCGACTTCTTTAAGTTATGGACGGTGAAAAAATCCGTTGATTTATTTATTAAGACACAACTTTTTGCGGAGTTAAATTATGATGTTGGCTGAAGACGGGCTCTCTCGCCCCTCGGGGAGCTCTTCAAAGTTTTTACGGGCTGACGAATGGCAAGACTGAACGGCCGCTATAATGTAATTGCATTGGATTTTTATTGAAGCAGACGTGCCCGCAATGAGCAAGGCCGTCAGATGGATCTATGTGATTTGCCACTTTCTTCGTCTGGTTCCCACGTCGACGAGTTGATCAGCAGTCGTCGCACACGCATCGGCTCACGATCGTGCTCGATGGCGCTGGCGCATCCTCCTCTTTAGCGAGTAACTTATCGTCTTCGTTTATATTGATTCCCTGTCATTACAAGCTGTCATGTCAACAACACTTGCTGGAAAAACCTGATTTTTTTAAACTCGTTTGATTGAAAAGTTGATAAGAACTAATAATAACAAGTAAAACGTTCGCTCACAATAATCGTCAATGGTATAAGTAGTAACAAACAATGTTAAGCTCAGTGACTGGGTAGAGTCAAATGTATGGAAATATCAAGCTTAAAATCAGGTTTTAAGGACATCGAACGAATTTAATGTTTTACCAGCAATCATTCAAAGTATCGACGGAAAATAATGTATCTAAATTAGGCATTAATTTGATTGTCATCTTGGCATAACGTCTCACTGTAGGGTCCAGGCTTCTTCTGAGTACTAGAGGGCTTGGGCCACACTTTCCATGAGGGCCCAGTTCAGATTGGGAACTTCATACACACAGTTGGATTTCTTCATAGATGTGTACAGTTACCTGCATTAATATCTGTCACAGCTGAACGTGCAAAAATGTTTGACACGTCCTACCGACCCTAGAAATAGAGTCATATATCATGCTCATTGAAAATTTCAAATGTAAGCTTTCGTTGTGTATGTGTTTAGTTTTTTTATACTAAGCAGGTAGTGTAGGTATTATTTAAAAAAATATTCGTATGTTATGTTTAACTCTACTTAATTTCAAACCTCTAATTTTACACTCGTAATTTATACTAGACAGTGTTGCGCTTCACCGTTTTTAGAAAAAAAAATTGACAAAAAAACAGTATTAAGTTATCTAAATACATATTGCACACAACTAGACTGGGCTTACTAAAAAAAGGCACAAAAGTGACAAAAACACAACCTGCATTAATGTATAGTCTAATCAATTTTACTTTCGATTGTGAACAGACTACTTTCAGTTTCTTAGTTATTTAATTAACACCTTGTATATTGATGATGAAGTCATAACCTGCTCATAAATCTTTTTCTTATACCCACCTACAGGTTGTTTTAAAATTATTCTGGATTATTCAGTAGGTATATGTATGGTTTGGTGACTAAACACCTTGCTAACTCATAGTGGCGTGTTGCATTTTAACAACAATTAATGTACTTACAAAAAATCCTAAAATATATATAGAGTTTGTTAACTTATACATAGACATTAAGGGGCTGTTTCACCATCCATTGATTAGTGTTTAAATGTGATGCCTTCTCTATTTGTTTTGTTCGAATAGGCGGAGACGGCATCACATTTAACCGTCAGTTAACACTAATCAATGGATGGTGAAACAGCCCCTAAGTCTTCAATAGTTCAGTTTTATTAATTCAACAATCTGCTGAAATATACTGATTTTCAACACTTTGTACAAATGTACCTACATTTTTTTTTTAACTCTTATGCTAAAATTTTATAGGACACTTCTCCGGGTTGTACTTACCTATAGCATAGCATAAAATAACAATACCTAATTAATTATGTACAAACGTCTACTTCTAGGTATTGTAAAACTAGCATAGGGCATTGGGGACTGGGACTGAGCTACGACAAAGGAGATCTGTAACAAAATACGTAAATAAATTATTTTGTCTGTCTGTTTGTTGCTGGAGTGTGAGATTACTAAAATTAGAAAAAAAATCACTCTTTAAAAGAAAAAACCACGCGAAGTAAGTTGCGAAGCAGAAGTCATGAAATATATATAAACTTACTAGCTGTTGCCCGCAACTCCGTCTGCGTAGTATTTGTTTATCTCTATCCCGCGAGAACTATGAAATTTTCCGGGATAAAAACTATCCTATGTCCTTCTCCAGGACTCAAACTATTGTAAATCGAATTTCATCTAAATCGGTTCAGCGGTTTAGACGTGATTGAGTAGGTAACAAACATATTCACAAACTTTCACATTTATAATATTAGTAGGATATTAGTAGGATTGGTGTTAAAAACACGTTAATTTATAAGGGTTCATTAAGCACAAGTGCAATGCTTTATTTTTTGAAAGAAAGAAAGAAAATAAATTAATTCACAACACAAGAAACAACAACAGTATTAAGTACTAATAGACAACACGTAGGAAAGTATGTGTCATTGCAGTTGTGAATCGGATTGCTACTTACAGATCTGTTAAACAATGTTTTTCCGTCGTATTTTGTCGGAAAAGCTCGTATTTATCTTGCTTTCCCATCTAACTTACTGTAGTTTACTGAAGCTACATGAGAAAGAAAGATAAATACGAACTTATGCGACAAAATACGATGGCAAAATATTATTCATTACATCTGTACTTTCTAAATCCGACGGATAAAGAATCTAGTCTTTATTGTAATAAATTAATGTCTGACCGAAAGTTGGATTTCGAAAGTGTAGCTACACTAATCTTGGGTTTAACCTAAACTAAGCTTTGGTTTCAGTTTTAAGCTTATGTCAGAAATATAATAATAGTAGATACATAGGTACAAGTAACTATCCATTGTGCCCTTTACATTATTTCTGAATTTCAATCACTTATCTATTGATATTACTTATCTTACTGCCGATATGAAATTCCAGTTTCATATTTCTAATTCAATAATTTCTCACTGGAACTGTTAAAATATTTAACACAAAAATTTTCATCCCAAAACTACCAATTACAAAGCAAACAAGTCGTGAGAGTTGCAGTCGAGACTTGAAAATAATACCCGTGTATCTTTAGTAAGCATTTGCTAATCCAATGATGCAAGTCTAAGAACTCAACCATAAGAAAATTTTAACAAATTTAATTATTTTTACACGCTGGTTTTTAAAAACAAGGAGAACAAATAAAAAATATAATTTTATGACTTGCTCGCGTGTAAAAAAATAATGAACATATTACAAAGTATTCGGTCCATTGACATTGTTAATGTATCTAACCTTTATACCAATGCTATACTGCGTCGTTAAAGTCAAAGAATTCTTACTGAATATCGTGTGCAAAAAGAAACGAAATTCATATTAAAATAACCTGAATTTCATACAAGTAGTACGGTGAGAAAGACCTCGTTTTATTTAAATCGTGCCCTGCCACATGGTTGCCACGCTAAGCTATAAAAGTTATAAGCCACTAAATCACGGCATTAATGAAATAGAATCATGCCCGAGTATACCCAAAGTACCACCAAAATAAACCGGCGACAAGTCATTAGAAAAACGTTTAAACACAACGCAATCACAACACCCAATTAAAAATCAATCAATAAATAGCAAACGTACTATCTCGAAAGATCTTCTCTCGAAAACACATATCATTTACCTAATTAGATTGGGCGTTAAATCGCCCAACATCCATTTATAATCAGTTCATTTAAAAATAATGCAGCATAAAAAACTCGTCAAAGATATTGTCAGGAGATATCGGCCGTACACTCTGTTCGCAGGCTTCGCTTGAAAAAACTTAAAAAAACTCACTCGGGGCGATCCGTGACTCTTTTTTTTTGTTTTATTATTTTTAATTCATATTATCGTACGGCTATCCCCTTTAATTTTGTTTTTAAGTATGGGCCTCAGTATGCTGGCAGCTACGTTTATGGATATTCCGAATTCCGTGGCGTATCGTCCACGGGGCGATTTCATTTTATGTAAATTCGAGGCTAGGCAGGTGTAGCCTACGCACGGTAATCGAAACAGCCTACAATTTGGGTAGGTGTAGTAACTAGAAACAATTTACTCTTCGAAATGGTCCGCAATGTTACGACGCCCACAATGAATTTTATAACAACTTTTGGTTCCACTAAGTACTTTATCATTTGTAAGCTTATAATTTAACAGTATTTTCTAGGAATTAAATGTAATGAATTTATTTATTTCGCAGGAACATACACAGGTGTTACAAATATTACATATGTCAGAAGAAATATTACATAGATACATAATGTCGTGTTTGTTCTGCCCCAATTTGGCATGCAAAATCTTAACCTGATCGCAAATTAATAATTATGCCATGACATTGTGGAAACTACAATAAATAAAAACCGACCAGTCCAAAATAAATTTTAATCTTATTCAACTATCTATTTTGCCATATTATATTACAAACAGCACATACTTACTGACGCGAAATTGTATTGCTATGCATTATTAAGCATTTTAACTTATCGAAATCAGTCATTTATTATGACTATAATATATAAATTGAAACATAATTATCTACAAATACCTATCCATAAATATGTATCAAGAAGTAAATAAACTCTTTATTATTATATATAGCATAAAAACAGATCTTGTTCGTAAAATAAAATCGCTAGTCAGAAATTACGTTTTGTAAGTTTTTTGCGAAGGTAAAACTCTTCATGAACATTTGGCACCAAGTGACCCATTCCCAGAGAAAGCTTGTGTTATGGGTACTAAACAACGGGAAAAAAAAATACTAAAATAGCTAGCGTCGCTGCATAAGTGACTAAGTAAGAAACACAAGCTGAGATATGAGGTGCATAGGGAAAATTCGTGTCGGTACCGTTGACCATCAGTGGTGTAGCGGTATAACACGCGGTACGGATTACCGAGGACCTGGGTTCGATTCCCAGTGATGGTCTTATTTTTCTGTTTTTTCTGTGCATCTATATTTCAGTTTGTATTTTCAATTTCGGTTTTACGGGATGACCGTAAAAGTAAAAATTTGGAATTGAAATAAAAAATACAAAAAGATTCCAAAAAACCAATCTTACTAAAATAGATTTATTATTCAACACACAAGACTCGAGAACAAACATTTTGCACATATTTTCATACAAATATTGCTCTGACCGGGGATCCATCCCGGGACCTCAAGCTTCGTAGTCAAGGTCTCTAACCACTGAGCTTTCCAATCGTCAAATATTATAAACTTTCTTATAGCTAATGAATAAAGGGATCATAGTTGACGAAATTGCAAAGTGAAAAGAGTATTTACTATTTTATCATATGAAAAATATTTCCCATAAGAGCACTAAGTAACCTTTTAGCATTATAATACCCACCTACTATGGTAATCAGTTCGATAAAATTCAGAATAGACTTAATCTTAAATGGTTAGGTGTGTCTAAGTCTGAATTAAGAGGCAATTTTAAAACTCCTTTTAAACTGTAACTTTTATTGGGCTGTGACCGTTAAAAGGCCGTAAACGTACTTAGTTGTGAGATTCCAACTCTGTAGACGAACGTTAAATACCTATTAGGTACTTACATAGCGGCTATGCCATTAGTGTTTACATTTTGTTTAATTTTAGGTACCTATTTAGTACCTATATTAAGTCAGGCATACAGCAGCTGCAGTAGCTGCTAAGAAACATGTTAACATTGTTACTTTGTCTGTAGTAATAACACGAGATACATTTTAAGTCAACTATAAAAAAAAATAGTACCGATTCGTAAATATTTAACCTCAAAATAAAGGTTATTGGAGATATAGTTGTTAGTTGTGTTGTTGTTGTTGTTTTTGTAGTTGTTGTTGTAGTTGTTGTTGTGTAGTTGTTTGTGATGTTGTTGTTTGTTTGGTGTTGTGACGACCAGATGGCCTAGTGGTTAGAGAACCTGACTACGAAGCTTGAGGTCCCGGGTTCGATTCCCGTGTCGGGGCAAATATTTGTATGAAAAATACGAAAGTTTGTTCACGGGTCTTGGGTGTTTAATATGTATTTAAGTATGTATCTATCTATATAATTATTTGTATCCGTTGCTTAGTACCCATAACACAAGCTTTGCTAAGCTTACTTTGGGACTAGGTCAATTGGTGTGAATTGTCCCGTGATATTTTTTTATTTTATATTAACGGTTAAGATTTTAGAATAAAAGTCAGCCTTGTTACATAGCCGGATCTTTCTAAAAAGGTAATACGAGTAACGTGACGCGAATTAAGATTTTTAGTCTTTTTTTACCTATAAGAACTTACCTATACTTTCCTACCTAATTTCAAGTTTCAAGGTTAACTGTAAATATCTACCCTATAGTATAGGTTTTTCGGACACAATTTGTGTGGAAATGCCTTTTTTAATTAGCTTTTTTAAATAGCTTACAACTTTTCACTACTCTTGATACCTCCACTTTCTGAGAAAAAAGGGTCTTGACGGACGGACACACCTGGGTACAGATGAACAGACGGACAGACCTCCAGACGAACAGGCGGACAACAAAGTAATTCTGTAAGTGTTCCGTTTTTTTCCTTTTGAGTACGGAACCCTAAAAAAGGAGCCAGAAAAAGCTCTCGCAAAACACACGCAACATTTAAGTTATTGGCAGGTAATGTAACGTTAACGTGATCGTGCTTATGTAAAGATGTAATACTCGTATTTTGCATTTAATAAGGGCCATACCTAGCGAGCGCGTGGCTCAAGGCGAGAGATGGATCCGATACCAACTATGACTCCTCGATCGAGCCGAGTATGAAATTATTGGAGAACAGCATTCGTGCTCGATGCATCTGCCCAGACGAAGACGCGGGCTAATGTTCCCGAGACCACTACGTTAAAGATAAATCTGCGAGATACTAGAAAGACTTAACTTAGTTCTGTGTTCCTTGCATATAGAAGATCCTATCTCGAGCAACTGAAATGCACAGTTCGCGAGAAACTTTTACCATCGCGGGGACAGTTTTTTCTTCGTTTTTAGATCGCTGCGATTGTGTTTTTTTAATTTAATTAGATACGTACCCGTACCTAGTAATAATAATAGCTAAGGGCCTCTTTTACCCCTCAACGATATTTTTTATTTGACAGATATGGTTCTCTGCCGTTCGCACATAAATTTTTCACAAATGTTTAATTTCTAAACTATCAAATTTTTCCGAAACCATATTATTTTTCGGAACTTTCATAAAACAAACCTAACCTAACCAACTGTGCTCTATAAAACCACAAAAAATACACTAAGATATTTTTTTAGTTTCGGAGAAATTTGATAGTTGGGAAATGAAACATTTGCCGAAAAATATTTTGCCCAAACGGAAATACACCGACAGATATCTATGATGCCGTCTCTGTTTGTTTTGTCCGAATAGAGACAGGTATCTTATTTATCTTTCTAGCGTGAATAATCAGATTTGGCTGTTGAATGGAAATTACGGGATTTTACTAAATTCTCATGGGAATTCCCAAAAATGATATCAAAGTCAAAGTCAAAACATCTTTATTCGATCTAGGCTTATAACAAGTACTTGGAATGTCAAAAAATCTGCCACTAGTGCGGAAATATCTCAGCTCAAATGAATCTGGAAAGAGTCTCAACAAGAAATAGGTACTTTTCTCATCGTGGTCTTTATTCCCGTTACCTCAAGAACATCCTACAATATTTCACATCTCTAAACTTAGCGGTTGTGAGTTCCAGATTTTACATGGACCAATCCCAATTCCGTGGAAATATCGTGAAAAAAGGTAACTTAGTGTTATTCCAAATATTCAGTTTTCGACATATCAAATTTTATCAAGTAAATAAAGTAATTTCAACGTGAAAATGGTATTAATCTACATAAACGCAGACACAAACTTTCGCATCTATTACGTAGTTTTAGAGTCAAAAATATTTCTGATGCCTATAAGAACTGTCTTTGAAGATATTAACGCTTATTTTTTTTTTTGCTTATTGGGATAATCTTAAAAAATATACATTATTTTCTAGTTCAACAGCATACTTATGCATACCAGAATGATGATTTTTATCGAAATATTTAAGCTAAATATGTAAAAAAACTATGCGATAACGCAATGGTAATTTAATTTAAGTAGTTATCAAAGGAAACATTTTTGTAATAAAAATAGCAGTGAACATAAGAAACGCACATACATTGAGGCCCAGTTGAGAATTGACGTAACACGGCTACGATTCTGTAAAAGTGTTTATACATTTTCATCTTTACTTTAAGCACTAAATTATTTGGCCCTTTAACTACAGGTTAAAACTACAGTTTTAACGTTTGATGCAGTCGATGTGGTCGATTCGAGCTTATAAGTGTCGAAGCCTGCGGGCGGGGCGGGCCCTAGCACCTGTGTCTTACATTTGAATATTCCTCCCAAACCGATATTTCATGTGATCGCCGCTCATCTGTAATTAAGTCTGGATTGTAATTCGTTGCGTCGGTCTCAAAGTTCACGCCTAGGCGTTAAATATGTTGCCTGCAATCGCCAACACGGCGGGAAGATTCATTGATCGTGTTTGTTTTGATGGTTTTTAAAACTTACACATTCTGCATAGACTGCCACGTCAATCTAAATATTTCCGAAAGCAATAAACTAAATATATATATCTTTATAACAATAAAATAGCTTTGAAACATTGTATTGTTATGTTCCGCTTAAAAATTCCTTGTGTTATATAATTGTGGACTCAAAACGTTTTTATTTTGAGTAAAAAATATAGTCTACTCGCTAAATCGCTACTGGAAATTCATTGAATTTATCAAAGTTGAAATAAGATTTTGTAAGCAAAGAATAGATACCTACTACCTAAAACGAAAATGGAAAATGCATGATAATATCGTGAAAATGTAAATACCAACAAAGCGACGCCATATCTGCGGACCGATAGAGGCCGCTGCCGTCGCATACAATAAGCATGCTCATAAATAAATAAATAAGCCCGAATTTAATAACAAGCCCGGACCTAAGTAATGACCGCCAGAAGGCAGTGTTACATTTATTATGACTCCAGCCGATTTTTATAACTTTTACGCACATTTCTTAGCGTTGCATTAAAAACGTTTAAACACTATAATTTGGGACGGGTTGTGCCGACGTTCTTTTTTTTTAAATCAATGATCGATCTGGCTTAGTCATGTTCACTTAAAATCGATTATTATTAATTAACAGTCATTATACGTTTAAAATTTTATAGAACGCGTTTGGATAAAATATAATATAAGTACCAATCTAATCCTGTACATATAGCACCTAAATGAAATAGGTAGTCGCCGAAATGGGCGCGATGTTTTTTAAACTTGAGGCTGTACAACCTCGCATTTTATCGGTTTAATTACCATTTCCATTTTTATTTACGTTACTTTTGTAATGCAACAATGGAAAAGGTTAGGTATTCCGCTTATATTTTGCAATGTATGTATGTTTGTATGTATGTAAACTCTTTATTGTACAAAATAAGTAAATAAGCACAGATGACAAACAATGAAATATATGTACAAAGGCGAACTTATCCCTTTACAATGTTACTGTTTGTCTTAACTCGAGCCAAACGAGATATTTAAACTGAACTATTTTCAGTTGTAATAACTGACCGACCAGCCAAAAAATCCCATCCCATTCAAAATCAAGCCAACAAAATTGACAATAACGCATCATGACATCCGATTTTCTCAGTCGTATCCATCAGGGAGATCACAGTGGCATTTAGCGAGCAATAACGCAAACGCCTCGTAATTAATGGTTATCATCGATTAACGTGAAGTCATTCGAGTTAAATCGGGCAAAGAAACCGAGAACGCGCGTTATTACAACGAAGATCGGTTTCAAATTGTGGTTAGAGATGCCAAGACACATTCAGCGTGGCGGCCGCGACGCCATCGGCGCGAGAGCCAACCAACAAAAACAACTTTTAGCCATTCCAAAGCTCAGTCTTCGTCACTTGGCCAGCATATATGTAACTGCTGGTAACGTGTTTTTGACAACATCGAGTTGCTGTTCAAAAAAACGCAACGAAGCTCGTGACGTGCGTTAAATAATTAAATATTTCTGCTAAAGACGGAACTGCAAAAAGCGTCGTGTGACAACAATGGATGGGAGCGGAAAATTCTTTATAATTTGCAGGATCCGAGGTTGTGTACGTTGGGGTGTAAATCACGTGTGCCGACAAACGAGAACAAAGTTCATTAGAATAATAAAATGCATTACACATGGTTGCACCTCGGCGTTTGCGCATAGGGCTAGGATGCCTTCACGAGCGCCGGCCGGCGGCCCGCGCAGCCGCAGTCGGTTCCACTTGCGATTGTTGAGTACGTGCTTGCGGAATCCAGCAATGCGTAAATTAACATTATTTTGAATTTAAATTAGGAAGTCGATTGAATACAGAGCAGGTACTCAAGTTGGTGCAAAAAACATGCTGAGAAGAAGTCTGATGCGTCTCGAGATTTGTGTGCTGATTACGGAAGACCACAGGGGTCTGTGAGTAATCTAGAGTAAGTTACGCGGATTATTTTAACCAGTCCGGCATAATATTCTGAACTACAATGATAGGATGCATACAATGACCTAAAAATTTACTTCTTTCAATCTCTATTTTCAGCACGACAAGATGCGGCTTTAACTGTAAAGATATACATCTAAAGCACTTTAAAAATTTTGGGCTATTCAAGATTAGTCTTCGGCTTCATCTGAACTTGCCATCTGGCGAGATAGTGGTCAGTCACTTATCAATATTTTTCCTTTATGTAGCCTGTAATGTATATTTCGTACATCCCACTACTGAACAAAGGCCTCCCCTTTCCTCCGCCACTCTTAGAAAAATGTTTTACAAGTATGTACAGTGTATAGTTAATTGTATGTATTTTGTTCACTCTTAAATCTCCTGACTTCAGAATATTAACATTCCCAGCTCCTCAGCCAGCAGTGGAACCTTACCTCCGCATTTTTCAAAGGCATACCACATGCGGCCATGTCGCCGGTGAAGACTTTATCCGTCGCGCATGTCTTTGCGCCGCGCACCGCGATCTAGATCCCGCGGCGCGGCACGATGCTATCGCAAAACGTTGTCCGCGCGACAATTGCTAACGCCGACGCGCCGGCGCAGCGACGCGAATATTCCCGCAATCACAATCGATGACATACCAAATTCTAGGACCAATTTACGATATCGCGAATTATAGAGCCGTTGAGCGGTCTATTGGCTTTACAATGGCTGGGATATAGACGAGTATATATTTAGTAAATTAAGAGACCCGTAGGTAGGTACCAACTGCCAAATATGTGGTCTACCACCCTAAAGTTGATAATCGTTTGCATGTCATAAAATAATAATGCCAATAGACGTGTCTGTCAACTTGAAAGTTCGACTTTAACGACATATTCATTTGATAGGAACTTGTATAAAAATTGATAGACCACTTATTTGGCTGATGGTACATACAGTACTATGACGCTATGAAAATATGGAAAAGATTTTTGCTTTTGATTGATTCAGGCGTTACTTTGCAGAAATTCATATCTATGAAATTTCCTTAGAGTCTATAGCTTAGCTTAGAGGGACATAATATATCTAACTGACTATAATTCCAGCATAGGCTATGAGAATTGTATATTTTGCTTAAAATAAATGCTAGAACAGAACGGACCCAATATATTCGTAAATTTGAAGTACAAATACAAAAAATACAAATACAAATATCAGACTCCAAACTAGGCTGAGCCTGTATCTTGGAAACGTGAAGACAGCAAAAAACTTACTTACATTCTCATACGAATGTTGCAACTTAAATAAAAGCTTATAAAATGCAGTAGAAGTTTTGCAAAATCAATTACAGAAAACAAAAAAGAGTGGTACTTTGGAACAAACTATGTAGAACTATTAAGGTACCAATATGTGAAGATGTATATGTTTTACAAAATACAACTATTGTGGTACTCCTCAGTGTTTCACACCGTTAAAACTTTCTGCTCTATGTCAAAGATCAAAGTTCGCAGAAGACGGTGCGCAGGCGTCACGTCTGTGGATCGCAGACGTGGACTTGGATACGGGAAGACTCACAGATGTTTTTTTACAAAATTCATACTTAACTGAGGTAGTGAGGAGAAGGTAATAGTAGATTGTTCAACAAGGGACTAAAACAAGTCATTATGGTTGTTTATAGTCTCGCATTAAACACTACTTTTCACTTTGAATGTGAGGAAAAAAACTTCGTTCTGTTCAAAATTACAATATTACTTTTAAAAACGTACGCTCAAATCGCTCAATACGATTTAGGGACATCTGTTCAAAAATGAAATACCAAAAAAAATTGTTGCGCGGTTTTTTCTTCTCTTTTTTTTTTGTAAAGTGACCCGTTAATTAAATGCTTGCATATTTAGCCAACAATTTCAAAATTGAAAACTACATATTTTAAATCAATAAGTAATTGTACTATGCATAATAAAATTAATTTATCCTTAATATAATTGAACAGATTCATATTTGTAATCATTTAATTGTGTTTCACGAAACTAAATTGTGTTTTTTAAATAATTTTGCGCAGCTGTCTTTTTGAGATTATTTTCACGCCCTAAAAATTATCTATAGACAATCACTGAAAATGGCGATATCCTCCATTCGCAAATACCGTGATTAGCTGTTTCGGGGTTTCCAACGTAAATAAAAAAAAACTTTAATCCCTAGAGATTAATGAGTAGCTTTAGTCCCGATATGCAGAGACTAAAGTAACATTTTAAGAGCATGAGAAGTGAAAACAATATATTGTAACCTAAAACATGCTACTGCTACTCGTTCTTATTATTCTTTTCATAGTTTATCACTAAAGCACACCTTTCGGTCGCGCAAATATTAACGACTACCAATAGCGACAGAACGGGATTTATGAGTAAGTAAGATGACTGTAGTCATGTAGAGTAAACGTACGCAGTGGGTAAGTGTACGCAATCCCATACATTTCAGTCCGAAATATTATTCACACAAATGTCTGCCCCGGCCGGGGATCGAACCCGGGACCTCAAGCTTCGTAGTGGTTCTCTAACATCTTGGCTATTATGATTGGTTTTTTGGAGTCTTTTTGTATTTTTTATTTCAACTCCAAATTTGTTACTTTTACGGGTATCCCGTGAAACCATATCGAAAATACAAACTGAGACATGGATGCACAGAAAAACCAGAAAAAGAGACCAGCGCTGGGAATCGAACCCAGGTATGATACCCGATGAGAGCGGAACATAGATGTCGCTAGTGCTGCTGCATAAGTAGCGTAGTAGAAATAAGCAACCTGAGATATGTATGCATAGGAAAAATTCGTGTCTAGATTCCTGTCCAGCGGTGGTGTAGGGGTTATAGCACGCAGCACGGATTGCTGAGGACCTGGGTTCGATTCCCAGCGCTGGTCTCTTTTTCTGGTTTTTCTGTGCATCCATGTCTCAGTTTGTATTTTCGATATCTTGGCTATACTTGGTCGTTGATTGGTGCTATATAAATTGTTTTATTTCATCAAAATAGTTATTTTTTAGTTTAGATAGTTTTAGTCAAGATGGGCTTTAGGTAGGGGCGGGGCGTGCCGTCACGTGCGCGGATCAGATACTGCGCCCGCGCAGCCACGCTCGCGTGCTTTACTTAGACACGCAAACGAGCCACGGAACGTTTGCGATTCCTCTAAAAGTATTTGTACAAAATGCTGTCTACCTATCCG
Organism: Choristoneura fumiferana; assembly: GCF_025370935.1. Lineage (NCBI taxonomy): Eukaryota > Metazoa > Arthropoda > Insecta > Lepidoptera > Tortricidae > Choristoneura > Choristoneura fumiferana. The sequence continues at coordinate 16,040,163 of NC_133483.1, forward strand.
TCCATCGCTCTACTTACCCTTGTAAAGCAGATCTTGAAGTTGAACCTAGGAATCATATTTAGTACTAAGTTACTTAACAGATTTATATCTATATTACTAAAAGTACAAGGTATATCATGAAGCTGGATCTAGGAATAATCATAGACTTACGTATTGAAAGCACAGAATTTTTACCTTTTTTCATTGCTCTACTTAGGTATCCTCGTAAAGCAAATCATGAAGCTGTATCCCGATTCCCGAAAGAATCAAATATAGTACTTATTACTTAACAAATACATTATTCAAAATACGCAAAACAGTCAATCTCAAAGGATGACACTAAAGTTTGCAATAGTACATGTTTAATCGATGCATGGCGTCAGTAACAAAAAATAAAAGAAAATTAAATGCTGAAGTAACGTAAGTACCTACATACCTACCTATCTAACCATAAAGATAGTTAAGTACAGATAAAAAATAAGAATTGAATTTCGAAATATTTTTAAAAACAAAAGTATGCACCATTTTGTAAATCAAATAACAATAACACACAATGTTTCAAAAATGAATTTGAAAGGAAAAAGCGTCACGCGCCGTCGTCGAGACCGCCGGGCGCGCCGAAATCCCCGCATTCCCGCCTTTTTGCCCGCGTATTTATGGCAACACTGATCCACAGATCGCCTACACACACAGATATCAGATTCGGCAATCCTCCATTTGATACCGACTCCTATTGTATCCTCTTATTGTCCTTGTTTTCATTTTTGATATTCGTTCGCGCCAGAATTCATAAATGGTAGCTTCACTCGATAGAAAGCTAATATTTTGTCCAGGATTTTTTATGATCATCTGTAAAGCAGCATTACTTACCTAGATTTACTGACCATCTAGGTATTATTTCAGACTCCAAGTACCTGTCAAGTACCAAGCAGATGTTCTAGACAGCACTTCGATTTCAGGCCGGAGAGTGTGGTGTTCTGTACTTATGTCGCTTTAGGAAAGCAAAAATATGAAAATCCGTATTGTAGTGATTATTTTCTTTTTTTTCAATTTGCAGCGCATTGGTATCAACTGTATTGCTGTAATTTTTAATAAATAAATAAATGATTATGGAATTGCTAAAGCCAATAAAAAACGAACACGTATAAAAAAAATAGAGCGCTATTTTAAAATTCAACCCGTAATCGAACCCCATTCCTCCGCGTCTCTAGCCACTGCTCCGCCGCACCATCTCAAATATGAATAAATTGCATAAATATTTATCGGCACGCATTATACCAGCACCACCGGCGTCTAGAGGCCAAAACGACAACGACACAGATACGACAAATACAAATACAACATTCCGCATCGACATAATTGTTTTTGCAGATTGGGCCGGCATCCGCGGCGTTGCACACCGCTAGTGCCAGTTTTGAGACGCTATTATTCAATGCGTGCTTTGAATTGTCTATTTTTGGCATATCTTTACATGATTTTTTTAGTAAATAGTTAAACATTAGTCCTACTTTGTAGACAACTCAGTCATTTTAGTGTATCTGTTATTTCTAATTATTGAGGCGTTATTGTAGTTAGGTAACTGTTTAGATTCATCCCTAATGAAAGATTAAAAATACAATTAGTAGTTTTAAATTCCATCTTATACTTTTAGATTGGTTAGGTAGGTACTATGGTAGAGTAATTTTGCTATGTGTGACACTTTTGTAATAACTAATGAGAGTCCTTGTAGAATATTATCAAAAATTCGACTGAATTTTTGGAGTCAGGGATTATTGTAAAGTGGCTCGATCTAACATACAAAAACCAAGTCAAACTTTTATCGTCACATATTCCCACATTTCTTTATTATTTTTTACGTATTGTTTTCATGGCACAAGGATACTTATTTGTACTTTAGCCAATATGGCCTCATATTCCTACAAACATCGATGTCCTGTCGAACAATTGTAAAATAGAATCACAGATCTTGTTCGAAAGCCACGCCGTTGTAAATCATAAGTCTGGTCTATCCGTCGTCTTCAGTTCCGATCGGCATCCTGCTGTTAGCCTTCACAAATTTACGATCGCCTCCGAACCTTCCCGAAGCTTTCTTCGCATTATTTCAACAAAATATCGTGATTTATGTAAATCTGTGGTACACGTAAGTACGCTTCGTATGGAATCAGGGTTTGCGTTTTACTCTTGCCAGCATGAGGTTTTGCTTGGTATGTCCCATGTATTTGGGTTTCGTTATAAAAGTTTTTTTTTAATATTCAGAATTTAAAGAGTGACTTTTTTCTAGTGCAAGATTGCGCTAAGATCTACATAAGTTGAGAATTTAATAGAAACTAGAAGCCGTATTGTCAAACGCGCGGGCACTCGTGATCGCATTTAGCATCGCTCTCTACCCTCATGCTATACCGTTTGATAAAAAGAAATGGCAAATGCGAGTGTGTTAACTAGTAAGGGCAGGTCGCAGTTATCTTCTTGCTCTTGTTATTAACAGCTCCAAAAATTTCGTATTTTAAATGGTGATGATTTTCACACGTACAATCTGTTCAGCTCAGTCATAAGTAGTCTTCTTAATATACGTCAGCTCAATCCCTATCAATTCCCAATAACACACGAACGCCTCCGAGCCAGGAATCCAGCGGGCACGTCCATAATTCGCGAGATCCCAGGTCCGAAGTTGCACGACCTGAACAGGAATAAATATTCCTTTTATTCCAATTTGTCAGCTAAGCCACTCTCAGCTGCGAGTTATCTTCGTATCCAACGGTAAGCTCCCGCCAAAACAATACGGCTGTATCGTTAAAAAACGTGGTTGAATACAGCATTTATCATCGGTGATTAAATACCATTGTTTCGTATCGGCAGTCAGGGGACTCCTCCGCGTCGTGCTCGTTTTGCCTCGCTCCATGTCTGCATTGTAGCCGCGCGGAGACAATAAGTCTGTTAAATTGGCCCCCTATACTCGTTATATTATGTGCCACAGTTTGTATTTATGCCCGTGCCCGTGTCTTGCCCGTGCCGCGTGCTCGTGCTTGCTTGCCTTTGTCTTGTAAATTCTTGCGAGGCGAAGTTTCATTGAAATTGGAATCATGATTTGTACTAATCAAACAATAGAGAAAACGTTTCAGTTTTGTGTAGTGTTTAAATATAGGTATTTATTTTGATAGATAATTATGGATTATACGTAGGTAAGTATCGTTGCATTCACAATCTCAATGTGTAACATTTCATGCCCTGAAGGTATAATATTGAACTAGGTAACTGTTTCCTATTAGGTACTTCGACTCTTAATTAATGAGTACAACTTAAACTTAAATCAATATTATACTTAATCGTTATAAACAACGTTATGAGTATTTCACAACCCAACTGCCCATGAGCCCATTGCAATCTTCAATAGGTACCTAAGCTTTAGAATATTTTAATTTACCATGCATCGTTTTTATTCTTTGCAGGTGTTAGTTATGTGGTGAAAAACTAGCTTAGATGTATATCTATTTAATGGATTGTAACACCCTATTCAGCATATAAGCAAAGCCGCCACGTGCTGACAAGAACTGTTCGTAAGAAGTTGAAACGTACTCGTACCTATCCATTTCCTTTAACGCCTATATTAGAATGTTAAGTGTCTCCTTACTCGTGACATTGTAAAGAAACTGCATATGTTTAGCATATAGGGTGGGTGAGTTTGCAGATAGCGGCAGATCCCACTGTGAGAGGCGCCGCTGCATACGCGTGCTCTGATTTTCCAGTTTTTCCGAAGATAAGCCGCGTCAACGTCAAAGGAATACATCTCTTTTATGCCAATGATACATATTTATACCGACGCCTCCTTTAAAAACTTGAAAGGCTTAAAACGGCAGCGGTCCAGCTACGCCACTAAAATCATAATGAACAAGCGCTTCTTCTGTACATGAATCACTGCGCACGAATCCTTCTCTTATCTTAACGACGTAAATTTCTAAGCAAAGAAAACCTCACTCAGACCGGCGCACATTAATTACTGCGAAAACAAATGAGAAAATATGACATAAATTATGATTTACTGCAGCTTTAAATCAATCAGTAATAAAAATATGAACGTTTGTCATAACTGAGTCCCAATTAGGAGCACCGGGCCGATCCCGATGCTCGTAATTAATTTTAATAAATTAATTACAAATTATGAACAAACGGAGCTGAGATCATGCCGTATCGAGCTGTCGCAAAAAGGGGTATGCTGGAGTTGGTAATAAAAATGTAGTTCAGACAAATATGTAATGCCAGTGGGGAGAAAAACTGGGCTCGCTCGAGCGTCGTATTAACATGGTTAATTAATTTATTAATTAGCATCACTTAATCGTAATGCGGCGGCGGGGATGCGCCCTCGATGCGCGCGGATAGTTTTTCCGGTGAAGGTTGGTTTTTAGACGGCGTTTAGCATGCGGTTAGTGGAAGCGGCCGCGGCCCTGGTTTGATATGAAACTTCGAAGTTATTGTTGGATGAAGAAAAAAGTTAATGGCCAATGCAAACATGAGAATTTTAGATTTCTTGTCACTGTGTTCTATGAATTACCGATAGTTTAATTACACGGATCATTTGCGTTTTTACAGTCGAAGTATGCCCAACATGTCTTTAATAAATCTGTGGTAAAGATTAAGAACCAGAATATGTTTGAAATTATCTGTATAACTTGATCATAAATTCATAAGTGGCTCCTATGAATTAAATTAAGTAATTATAATTTCTTTTACGATGAATTGTTCAGCAATTTTTCCTATCTCACCGGATGGAAATTGCAGGTGTGATCAAAAATGGAACTCAGCAGTTGACTAGTAATTATGTATGAGTATCACGTACCTTCCAATTCTATGAATTAAGTACGACAATTAAAGTTATTAAAATATATTTAATACTTATGTACTTACAAAGTTCAATTTAATTTCATAAAATAAGGCTGAATCCTCGCAATTAGGTCGGTAGAGCTGTAATCTAATGAACACAGCTGTAGCTATTCATATGAAATTCGTAGATACATTAATTATTCATCATCGGCAAAGTGAGCTGTTAAAATGTTAGTTACGAGTTAGGATAATGCTATTTTTTCCGTATTTCATGTAAAGAAAGAAAAGAAAGCTAGATCGATTTGTCATCCCCAAAAACCCCTACATACCATATTTCATCGAAATCGTTGGAGCCGTTTGCGAGATCCCCGAAATAGATATATATACAAGGTTTGCTCTTTTAAGTATTAGATTAGATAAAAGAACTAACCTAAAAATATCTTATCATATATTTTATTTACAAAATATTCGCTACCCTCCATATACGCCTAGATATACTCATATCAACAGGTAAAGATATAGTGTAATCCCACTAATAAGACATAATAGCCCTCCAATTGAAGCAAGCTTCGGAAGACCAGGTGCCCCAAAAGACCCGGCGCTCGTCGGTTAAATGTTAGGGGGTGACACGCTTTCTCGGCTCCTGTCAGTTTCTATGGGCGAGTACACAAAAAGCGGGGTCGGTATTTCCATGCCGGTGTTACCCGGGCCGGGAAAGAGTGTCACCCATGTTAGGCATGCACATAGCCTTAGGTTTCAGACGGCAGGCCTTCCAAACTTTCCTTAAAGAAAGCCTGAAATCACTCCACTATCCTGGGCGCTGTATGCTGCTGTACTAGTACCTAGCATGGTATGCGTAAAGTATTTCTTCGAAAAAAGAACAGAAAAACGTTTGTCAACTTGTCTGCATTTAAACCCAATCAAAGTTTTACAGCATAATATTATTAGGTATGTTCTTTGTTTTCTTTCGGCTGGAATGTAAGACTTAAAATACCTAGTACTCATTTACTAAAGTTTTGGTCTATGTTACAATTCAAAGTAAGTAATGCATAGGTGTTCCTATTATAACTAGCTAATCTTTACTTCAATATCTAAGCCTTTTTGTATAGCAGCAAAGTATAGTTGAAAATATTCGCAAGCGATGATGCGTGCAGCGAAGTGGACAGTGACAAATAAAGAGCTGTCATCACATCGGACGGACGGACGGGACCTAGCGCGCCGCCATCAATAACCCGAATAGATTGCGAGATATGTTATACGCTACCTGTGTTCGATACACGATTGATCGCTTTAATGAGGCCTACGAATTAATTAAGAGGATTTTGAAAGAAAAGAATGTCGTTGATGGCGTGTCAACGTTTTCAAGTGTCTGACGCAAGAAGAAAATAGACGTGATACGTGACTTGATCTAATGAAATTATATGAATACTAGCCTTTACTTGAATTTAAATGCTGAGATTTCGCAGAAACACCTAAGAGAATCCCGAAAGTTACTTTGTTCCTCACAATTATTGCATAAAAAACCTCCGGGCCAAATGCGTTTCTAGGTTGAGATTTCAAGAATTTATCCCGATCTCGTGTAAATATCGGAGGCAAACGTAGCCTATTTGTTATTCCAAAGATCTAATAATTATCCGCATACATTTTAGCGTGAAGGAGTAACAATATACACATTACACGCACGCGCGCTCGCACGCATGTACAGTCGAACAAATTGAATCAAAACCCAGGGTGGAACCTTTGTGTTGTTGACATCTCATACTTTTGTCAAGGAAATGATAATGAATTTGATTATTAAAAGGTTCCACCTTGGGTCATGATTCAATTTGTTCGACCGTACCTACTACAAACTTTGACATTTAAAATAGATTTTAGTAGGATGTATTTATATAAAGATTTTTAGTCGGTATAAATTGCACCAACACAATAAGACCTTATTTAACTCCATGAGTCAGTCCCAATTGATAAAAGCCTAAAGATAAGTTGGATCCACTAAAACTTGACTGAATATAACAATTAACCAGCAGATATTTTGATGGATGTATACTGTTTAAAAATAAAGGTCGATAAAGAGCATGCACCTACTGACACAATCCCGTGTCAACGCCGAACTCAACAAGGCCGCATTTTTATTATACTTTTACAGTCGATTAGCATAAAATTTTTCGCGTCTTGCCATTTCGTTTTTATTGTGTTAGGCATTTTATGCGACGCGTTATAAATATTGGCAGTTTCATCCTCGTGGGTATCTCGCGATTAGGGCTCCGCGCCGGCGTTTTGTGGACTCATTTATGGATCGTATACTTGCTTTACCGACACTTTGCTCTAGATAACGGTATATTGATGGGTTTTAGATTAGGCTTTCGACAGGAGAGCGTAATAAGGCAGTGAATGATCAATAAAATTAGCGCACACAATGTCGATGACACGGAACCTGCGGCCGCCCACTAAGTGCCTATTAACTGGTCGGTTTGCTCTCAGCGCCGGAATGCTCAAATGTCAATCGCACGTAATAGAACGGTGTTCATAAAGTATGGAGGTTACGGTGGTGTGAGTGACCGCTCATCTGGCTACCGTCGCGTATCAGATTCGGTAGCCGCGGCTCCTATCTCGACCATTACCTTATCATCACTTATCGATGGCCGCGTACGTTCCGACCGAACGTCCCCGACGTATCTGTCGATGCTTAAATATGATAGATAATCATGGTGCTTTTATAGCTCGGGCCCAAAAAACAAACATCGCCCGTCTATCTGAATGATCTGTGTTGGACTCCGTAACTAGAGGTTAGAATTCGAAGACTTCAAATAAAAAACATGGCATCGTTAAAGAAATTCTCTGCATGTCCCCGTTTGAGATACGGACACTCTGAATCTATTGAAACAAGTTTGTTGCTTCCGAAGGAGAGATTATGAAAAAAATAAGTTTGTGGTAGGTACTCGTAGTATAAATATGTAGGTACCTATATACTTATCTTATCTACACGAAACTTATGGAAATTTTCATAGGTACCAAGCGGATCTTTAATTGCCAATATGTAGGTACCTACTCGTACATTATTGTAACTGTATTTACACATAATAAACTTTCACAGTTTACGCAATCCACACACAATCGAATAGTTTGATCATGTACAATTATAGATAGCGCAATTTTAATTGAATTAGAGTCTTGGTAAGTAAGTAATCGAGGGAGGCTCGCTTATCGCTGGCATTTTAGATATGTTTTTAATTATAATTGTCAACTAATTATCGTGCATTGGATCGGTAATGGGCGGCGAGTGTCGCGGCCGGCGGGGGGCTGCGCGGGCGCTACCGCATCCCGGCAGGGCTCCCACGAAATTCGAAAATCGAAGTTCGTATCATACCGTTCCTCTCACTCTCGTTTTAAATAATATAAGCGTCAACGGGACGGCAAGACACGAAGTTCAAATTTTGCACTTCGGAGTAAAGGGCCAGGGCTCCCACGGTACCAAAACACACGGAGAATGCATTTTTTCATATTTTTTTTAATTTACGGAAGTCCAGGAAATCATAAAGGCATAATTTAGAAAGAATAGAAATTAATTGGCTTTTGTAGGAGTCGTGACATTTTGGAAAAGTTACGATCGGTTAAAAACCGAATGACAAACGTTAGCTTTTTGTTTCATTCTGCTCTTTTTGGGATCGGATTTTTTTAGGCCTGATTTTACGGAAGAGAAATTAATCAAGCTATGTTTTAGGTATAAGAAAAAAATATGAATCGGATGGTTCTTGAAAAAATACGATTAGTTAAAATTTGTCGTAAATACAAATAAAACATGATTCAGTTGGAGCATTCGACCTTATATTTACCGTTTTGGCAAAAAACATAGACGATCGTTGAATTGAATATCAGTTTACACATATCAGTTCATAGAAAACTGTCTAGCTGTTGCCCACGACTCCGTCCTCGTTAGAATTCCCGTTCCCGCAGGAACTATGCAATTTTCTGAGAAAACCAAGGATATTTTTTATCCCAGAACATTTCATAAGTAGTCCCTGGACTCAAACTATCTATACACCGAATTTCATCTAAATCGGTTCAGCGGTATAGACATGAAGAGGTAACAAACAAACAGACTTACAAACTTACGCATTTATTGTATTAGTATAGGATAGCAAAGATTTCAAATTATAAGCCCCTTACCTCGATGTGGTTTACCTAATTGCGTGTTTGTACATAACTGAAATATACATAGACGACTTCCCAGAAGCGGTTGCAGCTCAAGTAACGAGCACAGGACGGGATCATCACTCACCGCTTTTCACTTATAATGATGTTAAAAATGTTACCTAACAGCCGTTCGTGTCCACCCATTGTACCACTGCTCAATACCAAAACAAAAAAAAGTTTTAAAAAATGACTCTCAATTTATTTAAAGTATAAAAAGTCACAATTCCCATGACACCAGCCTGGGCGAGCTCTCGTCCGAACGCCATCCTTCTTTATTTATTATATTTCTTTGTCGTTTTTTATTTGAATCGCTTTGACATTTTTCGAGCCGGGTCACTTATTAAATTAGCCTTTGTATTTAAATGAACAATTAATTATTATGTGATATGCTCCTGGTCTTTGTTTGGTGATAAAATTTCGTTACTGTAAATACGCACTGTGGATGGTTATCAACTGAACGTATTATTAGATGTAAGGCAGCGAAACAACATCACCATACGGCCTCGTAGAACGATCACTGTTGGACTGTACGACGTCATAGGACGTCCACTGTTGGACATCGGCCTCTCCCATAGACTTCAGCTGCTTTGGTTGGAAGCAGCCTGCATTTTGTACGAACCTGCGAAGCAATAGAATGCCGTGCATGAAGTTTCCAATTCGCACTGGGCTCGCGTGGGAACTGCGGCATTTTGAGAGGAGGCGTGCCCAGCAGTGGGACGTATATAGGCAGTAATGATGATGGATGACATAGTTTACTAGTGCATTTTCCGGCTTGAAATAATATATTGTTGGGCATGCATTACTTGACGTTATTTTGAGCCATTTTTCTTCTTATCATAAGGAATTTGGTATTTTGAATGTTACAATAAGAAAAAGATAAAAAAATAGGATGTTGACCAAGACGCCCCTTTAGCATTGGATATGTAAATGATTATCGTTATTTATGTTGGGGAGTTAGCCAATAACAAGGCAGCGAAGCCCAAGTCCACAAACAATCTAATTAATAGCACATATTCTTCAATGCACGCCTCACAAAAACGACATATCAAAATGAAATCGCTCCGTCACTCAGATTAGTTCCCATGACCGATCCCTCAATAGCACAACAATATAAAGCATCGGGACAAACAGGTAAGTAACTGATGTCAGACATTAATCCTAATGTAGCAACCTACTGGTTAAACGACGTTTAATCTAAACAAAAATATTTCAATGCGCCCAATAAAACTATGGAGCGGAGAAAAAACCTCCGTCGAATGGGGTACGGTGCTCGTAAGGTATTCGATGAGTATGACTTCTGAGAAGCTATGCCCGACCACTGTCATATCACGACTGTAGGGATGGCCATCGAGAGACGATGTCGATAAGACCCCAGTCGATAAACCCGAGATAATATCTCTTAGTCGACGAAACAGCAAATGATTGCGGAAAGTGTTTCACTAGCCCGCCATTCACTTGTTGCCCTTGTTCGATGATGTAAGTTGCTCAGTGTGGATAACTATTACGTAATCTGAGGCCTTATTGTCTAATACGGTTGGAATCGCAAACGTTTTCACCACTTCTTTCTATCACACGATATAAGACGAGGGTGGAAAGAGATGGTGAGTGCGATCACAAACGTCAGCGCATTGGACAATGCAGTCTTTGTTGTACTATCAGGAAAACTCCTTGTCTTCTCTCGAGCGTGCAGCGTTAATGGGCGGATCCAGCCGGGGGGGGGGGTCATATGGTCAAATTGTAGTAATAACTAATCGATTTTCCTCTTTTGCCGCAGGAATACAATGAGTTTAGAAATATATCTACTGTTGTCTTACTACCAGTCCAGGACCCTGGGGGATCATGACCCCATGACCCCCCAGGAATCGCCCTTGGCAGCATTGAAGCAGGTTGTATCACCGTTTTTTCTTTCAACAGCCTAAAACAAACATCGACACCTTGCGATTTAGCGGGCAGCCATCCCTAGTCGCGTGGCCGCGCCGGCGCACGACAGATGATCAGTCATGCGCCCGATGCTGCGCGATAAGCGCGCGGTAGCCGTTCATTAATCTACCTACTCCCCACCACTCACCAATTAACCTGACACAGTACACATGGATTCAAAGAATCTCTAAACGCGGTTATCCGAAACTATTTTGTTGGGATTAACTGATCGGTAATTAATATGCATTAGATAATGTTGCTGTTTGCTGTGATGGGTATTATAATTGTTATGTTTATAGATAAGTACATGCAATAAAGATAGGAAAGAGATTTTTTAAGCATAGGTAAAATACTTACACTCTAGTTAATAGGTAGAGTGAAAATTGTAAGATTTACCTCTACATACATGTCATCGTTCGCTTGCCGTGAGAATTTGGAATTTTGAACGAACTTGTACTTATCAAAAGCTCGAAAAAATTACCCGCATATATGTTAAAACATATGAACGGTTTTAAAGTTAAATATGCCAAGCAATTACTAGGTTTCAAGGACAAAAGGTAAATAAGCTTTATATTATTATTTTATTACAAATTCAACCAGGGCATTTATTTTATTAGTCTCGGTGTGATGTTAACGATAATTTGACTTATTTATGGGTATTTTCGCTAAACGAAACCGACTATTATATTATGCAGATGCGTCGAATCAAGGAGTTTGTCAGCGCAGCGCTTTCGAAGTGGTCCAGTAGCAATCGTAACGCGAGCGTCGCCCGGCAGTTACCGCCGAGGATTTATCAATCAAATGCCGAGTTTATGAGTCCCGTCGAGTTAATGCCGCAGCCGTAAAGCGCTGTTTGTTTAAAACAGAATTAATTCGAGCCATAATTGGGGGAGTGTGCGCGCCGCGGGCGGCCACGGATGCCCTGAACTATTTAATGCTGACTGACTACCGAAACTACGATTCGTAGATAGTGGTTTACGAGTTCTAAGCTGAGATTTATAGGGCGTTAACGCGGCTGGATAGTGTGAATTGGAATAAGATTTTCATGTCCGCTCTTCCTTCAGTTAACGGTCCGTGCAAGCTAAGAGATTACAATGTGATTGCCTTTGAACATTTATGCTTTAAGAGGTTTACGATACAGGAATAGGAAGAGTATGCAAGCTTTCGTTTCTCAAATTTGAATAAAGATTTAATATTTTATATTAAACTAGCTGTTGGAAGCGACTCCGTCCGCGTAGTATTCGTTTAACGCTATCCCGCGGGAACTATGCAATTTCACGGAATAAAACCTATACTATGTGCTTCCCGGGACTCAAACTATGTGTATACCGAATTTCATTTAAATCGGTTCAGCGGTTGGGACTTCATTGAGTAACAAACAAGCAAACGTCCAAACATCCAAACATCTTTAAAACTTTCACATTTATAACACCCGTATTATTTACCTAGTAGGATTTACCTAGTAGGGCACAAACAAATTTTGTTGCTATTGAATTTCATCCAACATAAACGTCTCCAGACGCTTCGGCTTCGGTCAGTTAAATTGTGTTAGTGAGCTTTGAAACAAAATGGGACAAAGTGATTTTTTTTCCGAGTAGCTATGTAAGAGGAACTCAGAACTTAAGAACACTTTTCTTAAGAAGCCCCGGACCTTTACCTACAAAATATTTGAGCACGTACCTATAAAGAATTTGAGAAATGTCCAGACGACAAAAACCTCTGGATGACATTAAATCCAATCTCACGTCACGAGCGGACATCTACCTACATTTAATTTAGACAATTTACCGTTCCCGCATCGTGCCTTACCGCGGCCGTTCTCGGAACTCGTAAACGCTGCGCCAGCGCTTCGTTATCATCCCACTTTCTACATACATCCGCACATTCGGCAACGGACAGAGAACATGTTTTATTCATAAACACTGTAATGTTCCTTGCGAATCCGCGATGTCGTACAACTATGATAAATCTGGTGAGGGAAATTTATAAGCGCTGCGAATTTTATGGCGATTTTTAAGACTTGGCATCCGCTGATGGTCAAATTTGTTATATTTGATGTAGGTATACTTACTTAGTGGCACATTTTACATAGAAGTGACCAGCTGAGTATTCGAAGAATGCATAACAAGTGCTTTATCTAATCGAAATTAATTTATAGATTTGATTGTTGGTATATTTTTTATTTGCAGGTAATATATAAACTCAATAACTCTTCACCAATTTCAAAGCATATTTCTTGTGTAAAAAGCTATATATAAAATTATCAGTGAGTACATAACATCTTTACATAGTCATAAAACAAAGTCGCTTATCACTGTTTATCCCTCTGTATGTAGTATTAATCATAATCATTTATTGCTTTATGTGTAAAAGGTATTACAAATAAAATTAGGTATGTCCCAATATAAACCTTGTTAGGGCACGACAATTATTCTTAAATTAACTATAATATTCTTCTATTATTATTTATATTATTTCTTTATAACTTAGTGTCAAAATACTCTCTTACACAAGCTCTTACAGTATAAAAACTCCTTGAGAGCAAGTAATTCTTGAGTCTTGTATAAAAAAAATATTGTTTTCAATTTCTTTCTGATTTTACAAATTGAATTTTGATAAATGAATTGATTAGTTTATTCCCACTCCTGAGGTTATGCCGAGGCCGAGATTGAGAACCGTCACCTGTATCTGTTTAAATAAATCTTTGTTATACCTTACAAATTTACATAATTCGAATAATAGTATTTCGCTTTGATGTTTTAAACTGCAATGGTTTTTAATGAATTTTTCAATAATTGATAGAGTGATTCAAGAGGAAGGTTTGAATATAACAGATGTGTTTTTATTTACATTAATTTTAAGTAAACATACAACAGATCAAATGAAGTTAATTTGTTCAAGACACTCTTATCCTAATTCTGTTTGAAACGAACCTAATCAAAACTTAAGATACTTAATAATTGATTATGCGCATTAAAACAGTGTACAAAAAATCTTAATTTGTGAAATTTTTAAAGTCCCTAACTAAAGAGCTTTTAATGCACACATATTGAGCACAAACACTGCGGACAAATCCACTCTACCTTCTTGGGAGAGTAGGTATCTACCTCATTTGCTTTCTCTTGTGATACCAAAATCTTAAAATTCTTAGATTGGATTTAATCGAGATCGAAGTTACGCGACTCATACTTTGTCCAAAAAGTTATTTAACAGATATTTTTTATCAAAAAACTGAAACATTTGCTGAAGTTTGTAATATAATACGTAACTAGCAACGCGGCCGGCTCCGCGCGAATCTGTACTTTTGGAGAAAGAGAGGTAAAATATGAAGTTACCGCCTTGAACTAAAGACTTATTTTTTAACCTCTTTTATTTCAGTTACACCCATGGCTCGCTAGTATATTATATTTTAGCCCGGGAAAGTTAAATTTCCCGTGGGATGGAGACAAACTTGCGCACAACAAGTCGCTCTTAATTTGTACTGTACAGACAGCCACAGATCCATTTAAACAACACACAGAAATCAATAGACAACTCCGGTTAAACGGTCCAGTTCCATGTGATTACTATTACACTATTACAGCTCTGCTAGACAGCTTATTAATACGCAGCCGGTCAAAAGTTAACCGTGCTTAAGTCCCTCGCATCGCCCACGAAGATTCATCACAATCGTCATTATTCACACACAAATTATGTAATTTCAATAAATGGAGCTTATTGAATAGTGATGAGCGTCGGTAGGCCTGCGTAGACGCCCCGTCGCGATCCTCGCACAACCGCGCCGGCGCCGGCGGTTTATAAGACTGTTAACAACATTTACGTAGTCCATTGCTTCGTCTACACTACCGTTGTAAAACTAGGGCATACCTCCCCGGAAATGTAAAGCGTACAACTTTAAAAGCGCCCTCGCCTCAAGTCTCATATTTCAATGGTAGTTAACTCTCCCAATAAGCACTTAGATCCTCATTGTGGGTGTTGTGTCTAAAATAAATGTATTTTGTTTGAATAAATCGAGCGGGTGCCGGCAGAGGTCGTGGCGGGTGTTAATGAATGCCCACTTTAGGTACTGACTAATATAAACGATGAGATGAAATGCTAAGGATCACACCACGCTTATGGGTTTTGGTCCTTAGTCACAGGTACCTACTTAGTTAAATATAACTTTTTCTTAATTAGTTCTTCACTAATTTAATGATTCAGGCGTTATGTTACGGGGGTCTGTATCAATTAACTGCAAGCTTTTACTTGACTACTCCACAAAACTCGCATCATATTGCGGTCATAACTCGTATACTTTGAAACTCGTCAGCAACAACTACAATACAACGTGTTATTTTGGATTTCCGTTAACTTTGGGAACGAGCAATATGTCAAATAAAGTATTCTTTCCGAGACACTTACTGCTTAAAAGATTATTAAGATAGTTAATTATGCGCGATAACAAATATCAAAAATATGGAATTATATTATTATGTAGAGCACAATCGCGCTGTTAATAGTAATTCTAACTGTTTTATTATATTTTATACTATTTTGTATTTTACCCTTTTTGTGTTAGATATTTGTATGTGATGTGTGAGCCTCGAATAAGGTATTTAATTTCAATGAACTGAAACAATTAGGTACAGTCAGCGTCATATAGTACGTAGCAGTCAAGATCACCAAATACTTGGAAACATCCAAATAGTCGTTAAATTGACCCAATCAAGGCGATCAATTGCTCAGGACATCCATCGCGTACAAATAAATCGGAGCACGCACATCACCACTAGTAGCGTAGCAGCCATAATATCCAAAAGTATGGGACACACTAGAAAACTGAGCTTTATATAAAAGGTTTAGGTTTAATCTCGTGTTGAGTGCGAATTAACACGTCAGATTCTACTTTTTGTTTTTGACAATCACCGAAAAGAGTACCAACTTGTCAGTGATCGTTCCGTCTCTTTCATTTGGAGCCTGACGGCTTTTTTCACATTTTTATTTACATTGTCAGAATTCCGGATTAACGGATTCCTTTTAAATATGGCTTGAATTGGCCAGTATAATTACATTATAAAAGAGTTTTTATTTAATGAAAAAGGTAATGACATGTGCATTTTGCACCAAGAGACTGAAAATGGAACACCGTTCACATTATATTAAAGAGGACTAGCTAACTGGATCATTGGACCTTACACGGTATGTAATAAAGTCAAGTTTCCCTGCGGTGTCCCATACTTTTGGATACTTTGGCTGCTACGGTATAATGTCGGCTTGAATGTTATAAAGTATTTGGCGACGTGCGTGCTCCACTATATTTGTACACGATGGATGTCTCGAACAATTTGACCGCTTTGACTGATTCACTGGTAATGACTATTTTGTATGTTTCCAAGTATTTGGTGATCTTGACTGCTACGTACTATATGACGCTGACTGTACTTACTTAATTTGCACACCCGCGACCCGTGATGCCGTAAATGAGCTAAGTAAATAATTGTAATATGGTCCTAATTGTAATAAGTAACACCTGGTTCAATAAATTATTTAATTTCATTTCTAAAAAGTAGTAAGTGTTTGCAATTTTCGCACATGCACGGCAATAATTCAATTATTCCAAGCCAGAACGACCAATTAACAAGTTAATTAAAACTCCAGTTCAGCTTCAGTTTGATCTTGTAAATGATTAAAGATTCCATCACCATTAATAAGGCAAATATTAAATCTGTTCTCAGTCTCACCACGCGCTTGACTGATGACCGTGCCCAACGTTGTTTTTTTTCTTTATTAAAACGTACTTTCTTATAGTCTGTAGTAGATAGGTAAGTACCTACTTCAGGCAAAAAATATTACGTCTTCATAAGGTCTTTGTTCGTGTGGATTTCTTTGAATAAAATTGCTTGTAAAGATAGATTTCCGATAAAAGGAATAGGTACATAGCGTTTATTGGAGAAGTTAACACTTTGTTAGTAGTTGAATTGTACCTACCTACAACACAACACGCGGCAACACTTCTTTTTGTTATATTTACTAATTTATGTTTCATTGCTGTTATAAAATAAATTATTTTCTTTCTTCTCTTTCTTTTATTTAAAAGACGTACACATTCAATTTCATTTCGATATATTCTAAAGACATGGGTCAGTGCAATTACATGCAATCAGACATATAAAATAAAGTGTTTGAAATAGGAACCAGTAGAGGTTTTTGATGAAATTTGGTATGTAGGTAGGGGTTTTCGGAGATGAATGCTAGCTTGGTCTTATCTCTGGAAAAATGCTGGTTCCCGAGTTTTAGCCCGAGCAGAGCTCGATTGCCCAGGTACTACATAATATAAATGTAACAACAACTATGCTTCAGCAGTCAATGAAGATGGTTTTAAGGTTTTGAGGAACAAAGTTTATTTGAACTAGAGATTAATTAAAAGCATGGTAGGAAGATAACATGAACAAAGAGCCTAGAGATATTATTAAATGCGCAGCAAAAATACACCCACCTACCTGAAGGGTTCCCTCGGACATTCCTCGCCCGCTGCCTCGGTATCGATCACCTGTGTATGCGGAGTGTACATGTCAACAAAACGTCGCGACGCAGCCGCATCACACTTATCAAAACAGTACAAAACGCGGGATGTTATCGATAGTGATCGCGGCCACGACGCACAATCTAAATCCGTTTTTTGTGGGTTGACATCGCGCTAATAATACTCATGAGAAAATGCGCGCCGGACCCCCGTCATCCTCCTTTTGTTTTTAATTTCTACCTCAGTGGCACCGATTTAATTGGGCTCAACTCGAGGGAGCGCACCTTCGTATTTCACCTCGGCTCGCTTCATTTGAATATTTAAAGCATTTCGGGTCCCGAGCGTATTATTTTCTTTATTTTACACATATTTATATATTTATTTCAGCCCCGGCGTCATTTATTTGGTGACGTGACTTACCGATGTCGCGTCCTTCCCAGTATCGACATAGTTAACGCGGTGAATTCTCTCGCGTTCCATTTAAAAGTTTGAAGTTCTCCGTAGTTTTTCTTTTTGCCGCCGCGGCCGCCGGCTGCCGCGCAGCTCGCGGGAGCGACCGCGTGTGGCGCGCTGCTCTTCGTTGTTTTCTCGTTCTCGCCAGCCTTTATCTTCAACAAGATTGCTCGTTTTTAAATGAAGTTATATCGACCCGATTGAACAGCGGGCCAGGAAGGCGAAGCGAATTTTAATTAGTTTCCAAAGATACAGAATTCTAAGGAGGAATGCGGGAGTCGTGTAGCGAGAGTGCGCAGATTCTTAATTGAGACGTGAACATAGCGTTGCGAACACCAAGAGGCGATTTGTTGAATACGGGAAGATTAATTATGAACGGAGGACTTAAATCGACGGCCGTGGCCAGTACAAGCGGCCACGTCGCGGGTATTCGCTAATGAAGAGAATTAATGAACGCCATTTTTCGTAGTGCCATATCGAAGAATCGCGTGACGCCGCTGCAAGCTCGCGTCACTGCCGACCGATTATTTCATTAGCGATGATACTTTCATCGCAAAACAGTATAAAAGGCTAGCTAATGGCCCTCGCTGAATAAAAATTACTTTAAAGACATAATGTAGGTAGGTAATAAGTGTATTTAAATTACATTACTGTTGAGAGAAAATTATATGGATAACTAGACATAATCACTGAGACGGCACTAAGGCCACGATATTGAACCCGATGTTGTCGGGATCTCTTTTGATGAATTCACGACAAACTTTCGCCGTGTCCTCCAACAGAGTATCAGGGGTGGTGGGCCCATGGTCTATATAGGGAAGGATTTGCGTCCATCCAGTTCGTAGAGATGTCCGTCCTTGTGGACAAAAGTGACGAAATGATTATTGACCGGTTCCTCAGCGTCTACTACGTCGTGACTGGCGGAGCGAATGATATCCTTATACGCATCGAGGATTGCGGCAGTGTTCTCAAGAAGCACTCCCTTGGCTGCGGCGTCTAAGCCCTGGGCGTCGTTCAGATACCGCTTTAGGAGTCCATCGCTCAGCTCGATTTGATGAGTGTTATTGGCAACACTATGAACCAAAGCAATAGTACCGCAAACGTTGCTCAAAACCTGTTTTAGATGGAACACGTCCTTTGGGACCTCTGGTGTCTTAGACTGCAGCTCAATCTCTTGCTCGGCGCGGTGTCTTTCATAAGCATCCGAAAGAGGGAACAGCAGTACTATGGCAAGGACGGGGCGCGGTACCCAGGACAATGCCTCGCCTTCCAGCCCGATAACGTCCACCATACGCCACTTGTCCGGCACGCCCAACTTCTGCAAGTATTTATTCATGGTATCGGGGTTCGACTCCATTGGTAAAGCGACCGCAGCCATTTTTTATAACAAGCGTTTAATTGAATCAGACAAAACGTTTGCGACTTCTACGCACAATATACAAGTGACAGCCACGTCTTTGTCGTCGACATATTTTTTTGTAGTTTAGTTTACAATTACAGTTCCAAGGAGGTCGATTTTTTATGCCAGTCATTTTATATTTTTTATTCTAAGGTTTTATTCATGGTGTTGATATTTAACGCCGTAGTTTACAAAGTCAAAAACAATAAAAAAGTACTTACGGAGTGAGGAACAAGTGTGACGCGAGCCGTGGTTCTCTGTCGTAGACGCATGCATCTCTAAAATAGTAATAAAA
>NC_133483.1:16059819-16063534 GCF_025370935.1 Choristoneura fumiferana
ATTTTTAGATTATTTTTGTTATGTTAATGTCCAACTGATGATATTTTTTTTACAAAATATGACTAAGTAATCGATCCTATATTCGTAAAAATTATGGTTACATTTAATCTTTTTTAAACAGGTATATGCACGCTTATAAGTAACCTATACATTTAATAAGAAGCATACTCGAACCGCAACCATACATTGTACTAAAAATAAAAATAGTTTATTGGAAAATATCTTTTTTAAAAAATGCCTCCAATTGGTCCCGCATTAGGCAAAGCCTGTCACGTGGCGACCACGATTCGGGTACAAAATACTTTACTATATTTTATTATACTACGTCTCTAACATTTAATGTACAGCAACCCCTCCGTCAGAATAGAAACAGATAATCAATCCAGCCTCCACTCGCATCTATTATCCAGACACCGATGTAAACATAAGTCGGAACTTTCTACAATTTAATTATTTATCGCGTTCGTAGAGGCGGCATAATAAATCAATATGCAGGGCACATGCACACACGCGGTAAGGGGGCCCCCCTCCCCCTGGCCCTTTCTTGACTAATTAATTAAACAACCGATTCATTACATCAGCCTCCTTTGTGCCCTCACATTCGTCTAGCGAGCTAACTGTACCGATAGCAGAGATGTCCTTTAAAATATACGATGAAATATTTTATTGAATCAGGCGTTACTTTGCGGAGGTCCATATCAATGAACTAAAATAATTTCTTTGCTCCCCGCTCTCTGCTCTGAAGATGAGCTCTGGTTGAGTTCGAAATACACAAAACTGAAACTGTGGTCATACCTACTGAAAACCAGCGCTGCGGCTTGCTGTGGCAACACGCGGAGTAGGTATGGCCTTTTTTGCTTCTTTCGCACAATGTCTTTTTCTTTTTCTTTCTTTTTTAGTATGTAAGAGTATGTAATAAGGTTGTCTTACTTTTAATTATATTTTTTTTGCTTTTTGCTGTGCCAAAATTGGCAAATAAATTTATTCTATTCTATCTATATTAATAATTTGGTACCGGTCTACGGTAGACTCGAACGAAATGCACATCAAATTGAAAGTCGTAAAAATTAGTCAATCCGAGTCGACAACTTGTAGGTGGAAAATTCTGATTATCGAGTATTTTCAATAAAAATGGAATAAATTACTAAGTATATATAATGGCGTTGCGAAGTAAACATGTCAATGTGGCGTTGGTGTCACGTCATCACGCGTCACGGGTGTCACGTGTCACAGATTCGTATTTTGTTCTCCATTATGACCTCTTAGGTCTAATTTCTTTGATTATGAGACAGAAAATCATAGTTATTTGGTTAAATAAGATTTAAGAGAAATATCTACTGGTGAAATACCGATACATAGGTTAGCTGTGAAAGTATTTGTAGTAATATTAAGGCTGGGAATATACGTCAGATTTTTCGTATAAATAAGATAGTCTTTAGTGTCAAAATTTTTTTTTATAAACTAATATCTTTATGAGTCTACATTTTACCCGAGCGAAGCCGGGTTTTCATCTAGTTCTATTCTTAAATGCTGACGTATTGTATTGTTGTAGTCTGGTGGTGGTGATAGATGGGTTTGTGTGATTTGTGGGTGTTCTTACAGTGTGGTGGAGGAACTGCATGAACACGCATATCTTGCATAAACGTAGCTATCATAAGGTCGCGGGTGAACAAAGAAGTTCTTGTAGTTCAATGTACGATGAAATTACTGAGGTTGTCATACATCCCAACGGTGGAATCTTTTCATAATTAATTTCGCTATGACTTCTTTTTGTTTGGGATGTCAACGTGATATTCGTAGCACAAAGGTTCCACCCTGGTATGTAATTTAGTTACTCGACTGTACCTTCTACGTCAGTAGTTGGAACAAGGAATGGTCGTACTTGGTTATTAGAATTTCAATTTATAAACTCGTTTTGAGTTTGGTAAGCGTTGGTATCTTGTGTGGTGTTAGTGATTGTGAATGTAATTTGGTTCTGCGTGAATGGTACGAATCCACTTATCTAAAATACGTAAATAACACGTATCCGCACTACTGTGGTTTTAAGGGGATGGATTTAATCAATTTCATCTTTGTTTTATGTGACTTATGTATGTGACTGAAGAAGGAAATGAATAGGTACAAATTGAGTTGACCTAGACTCCGTGTAGGTACTTTACACAAGACCTCAGAGTCTCAAAGTGCACTTATAGCTAATCAAAATACTTAGAAAGTTTAAGGGGCTGTTTCACCATCCATTAATTAGCGTTAACTGACGGTAAATGCGATGCCGTCTCTGTTTTTTTTGTTCGAATAGACGGAGACGGCATCACATTTAACCGTCAGTTAACACTAATCAATGGATGATGAAACAGCCCCTTAGTGTCATACACTTTAAAACAGGCTTCAAAATATACTGTTGCAGGCAAGACAACAGTATTTTGTTTCAATGCACAAAATGTCAAATATCCTCGATATAGGTGTATGTCAAATATACACGACTTGAAATTAAGAATCTGAATTTAAAAGCCGAACACCAAACACTCGAAAAAATTGACAAGAGTCATTGTATTTTTTTTTATTTACGAGACTTGGGCTTTAAGTTTGGTACAATTTTAGTTGTCTTACGAATAAAACATTGATTTCTAGTAGTTTTTATTTATTTCAGTGCATGTTTGAGAAAAGCACTATACAAGCATCGGCGTGAAAGAACATGCCAGCCTCCGGCCTCGCTTCTCCCGGCCGTCTATACATACTCAGCCTGCAAGCCTTTCTTTCCCGGCCTCTGCATATTATTCTTCTATATTATTATTATTATTCTGCGTATTATTCTTTAATAGTTACCTAAAATTCATAATTGTTGTCGCTTATTTTTGACGCACGCACTTTATAATAATGTGCGGCAACACATGCTGAGTGGACACCCTTTTTGGTATCCTGCCGTGTCACCAAGTAATATAGTTTTAGTGCTAGATTTAGTCTTAGTTTTAGGTGGTACTTATGGAGCCAAAATAAACCTTTCTTTCTTTCTTTATCTTTGTATTTTTTGTTTAATTAAAAAAAAAGGACTAACTGACTAGCTATATAGATAGTTGTTCGTTTTAGTCAGGGCTCTACCCAATTCTGTGAGAGCTTGTGCTTCCGACGCTACTTAACCCTTCCGGGCCACTATCCCGTGGCGTTCGCAATTATTTTAATTTCTTCCGCGCGACGGACTGATCGAGCAAGGTGTGATTTGGACCCGTCATTTGTTCCTGTCAGTGCGCAGGGAACTATTTAAAGTGTTGCGTTGATCACGGGATTCGGTGGTTTAAGTTAGTAGTGTTGTGATCACAATACTACTAATTTAGTAGTAGTACTACTACTACTTACTATTAGTTCAGAAAATACTTTTTTAAAATGGAAATAATTATGTAGAGTTTGAAATATGAATTAATATGTTTTTTTCCTGCTAGTCGAAAATGTTATTAGAGTGATAATTTTGTATTTTTTAAAATGTGTTCGGTTTTATGATCAGGTCAAATTTCAAAGTAAGTTGGATGACTATTCAATAATTTGGTTGGTAGTGAATTCTGTTGGCTCCGCTTGCTTCCGCTAGAGAGAACGTCGTTGAGTTGAAACTATTTTGCTAGCTGTTTCCACGACTCCGTCCGCGTAAAAGTATGAAAAATAGTTAACCTACCGAATGTACAAACTATTTCATAAAATCGGTCAACCCGTTTCGGAGGAGTTTGTT